>NC_053036.3:466148560-466448563 GCF_002575655.3 Aegilops tauschii subsp. strangulata | reverse complement strand
CGGCGAAACGCCGCCCCTCCTCTGATCTCGATCCCCCTCTCTCTCCTGACTGGTGGGGCCCAGTGCCAGCCTCAGCAATCGCGCCCGAAGTGGTACGAGTGGAGGCGCACTCCTGTTTTACGTCTTCGGCGTCATCCCCCAAGATGTTTTGTTTATTCAAATTTAATTCGGAAATTTGACAAAACTTTGACCAGCCACCATTTCTAAACCATAAGTCCAAATGAGTTGCTTCTTTTTGCATTGTCTTTGTTACAGAAAGCTCTAGCAGCACACCAAAAGGTGGATTTTTCCTTGCTGTCTAGAATTTCTGGTGATTTTCAGAATGTGTTTTGACATTTATTTTTGTGGTTTTAAATTATTTTATAGAAGGTGATGCTTGTCTTGATGCAATCCAAGAGGGGTGTGATCCTCCTCTACACTAAGGCAAGCCACACCAGCATTTGGATGGTGTTATTTCAATATCTATGATTTTCTACTTGAATATGAGTCTTATTTGCATTTAAAATTTGGTAAATAAATTTGGTAAATTATTAGTTACTTTATTCTGTTAGAAATGCTTGTTTTAGTTACTGGTTGCATGCAATGAACTTGTTTTGTTAAGTAGAGTAAGATTTTGCACTATGCATATTGCTATGGAAATTAATGGTAGTAATTTTACTAAGTGATATTTTCATTTAAATAAAGAACTAATAAAAATGTTGCTTGCTGATAAAAATGAGTTATAACTAGAGAGTTTTGATCTTTAGTGTTGCAAGGCAATTATGTGGTTAAGTTTGATCCATGAACATGAGTTGTTTGCTTTGCATGACGAGTAGTTGCATGAAAATTATTTTTCATATCTTGTTTTTCATAAAAAAAAATTATCAAAGTTAAACCTGATTAAGTTCAACTTGAATATGATGTTGATCACATCATGGTGCCACCGAATCGGGTTTTAATTCAGTGCGCCCACATTTACCTAATGGGAAGGTCTTGATTCGGTCCTTTGTTGTGGCTCTAACCGGTGCCTCCACGCGAGGGAAGGTTATGGGCATGCATATCGTGGCCCTGTAGGCAGACATAACCTTGTGTGCTCGTTTTTGTTTTTATGGTACCTTGTCCCCGTCTGGGCCCATTTTGTCACGATGGTGGCCGTTGGTGTCTTTGGTAGACACAGGGCCACCCAAGACCTAACCCTGAGAGGGAGATGGTCGGAGTGGCCAGGGAGAGTGCATGACAAGGGAAGGGTTTCGTCGGAATATTTTGGTCCACCCGAATGGGAGTGCGAGGCCAGGTATTCCGTAGTGTGGGTAAAGTGCGCTACCTCTGGAGAGTGTATTTAATCTATCCATAGCCGCACCTTCGGTTATGGGCAAGACTCGGGAGTAAGTCACACATGGATCAACTTTTGTAATAAATCTTGTAAACTAAGAGATTGTTGTGATGCATTGTTTCATGGTGAACCTTGAACACCCGAGGTGTTCATGGATTTTTGGTTTCAGGTGTGACCCCGGTGTGGTCACCGTCTGGTTACGAGGTAACCGTCTGGTAAGCGAGTACGTGTGACTCGATGCACTGTTTGGCTGCATTGCATCTCTAGTATTTCTTGCATTAATTTAACTTGATTCATTATCATGATATTGTCTGTCATCATGCTTATGTTTGTTGTTCATAAGCTTATTGGTTGTTTTGCCGCATTTAGTCGATTCATCTGACACCACGGTGAAAAGGCATTGCCTCTTTACCGACTGATGAAGAAGTCTGACAAGTTCGAGTGGAATAATGAAGCCGAAGCAGCGTTTGAAGAGCTCAAAGCCCTGCTCTCCACCCAGCCGGTACTTACTACTCTAGTCAGCAAGGAGCCTTTACTGCTTTATATCGTAGCCACAGGATAGGTTGTTAGCACAGTGCTCATGGTCGAGCGGGAAGAAGAAGGCAAAGCCTTCAAAGTTCAGCGCCCTGTGTATTACATTTCTGAAGTTTTGACCCCGTCCAAGCAGAGATATCCTCATTATCAGAAGCTTGGTTATGGGATTTACCTGACCGCGAAGAAAGTTGCACATTATTTCTCTAATCATTTAGTTTCAGTCGTCAGTGACGCTCCATTGTCAGAAATTCTGAATAACAGAGATGCAACTAGTCGCGTGGCAAAATGGGCGATTGAATTCCTTCCTTTAGATATAAAGTTTGAGGCAAAGAAGGCCATCAAGTCTCAAGCAATTGCAGATTTCCTCGCAGAGTGGATAGAACAATAGCAGCCGACTTAAGTTCAGTCAGAATATTGGACCATGTTCTTCGATGGATCCAAGATGTTGAATGGCTCTGGTGCAGGAGTGGTTTTTATTGTCCCCAAGAGGAGACAAGCTCAGTTATGTCCTCCAGGTCCACTTTGATTCTTGAAACAATGAAGCTGAGTATGAGGCACTATTGTATGGGTTGCATATGGCCATTTCACTTGGCGTCCGGCGCTTGATGGTCTATGACGACTCAGACTTAGTGGTTAATCAAGTAATGAAGGAATGGGATGTCAAGAGTCCAGCAATGACCGGTTATTGCAATGTAGTGAGAAAGCTAGAGAAGAAGTTTGAGGGGTTAGAGCTCCACCACATACCACGAATCAAGAATCAAGCTGCTGATGATCTGGCGAAGATAGGTTCCACTCGGAAGCCTATCCCCAACAACGTGTTCTTGGAGCATCTCCACACCCTGTCAGTACAAGAAGATCCCTTCAAGGAAGAGCCCTCGCAACCAATAAGTTCAACCGACCCAACTAAGATTGACACTACAAAAAGAAGACACATCCGTGACATTTTGGGCCGAACAAATTTTTTCCTGTCATACTTATGACACTTCTACGTTGATAATTGTGACAAAACCCGGTATCATCATAGATGTGGTGGGATCCTACTTCTATGACAAAAAATCATGACAGAAAATGGGCTTTTCGTCCTGGGCGGGCCGGAGACGCAGCTGCATGACATTCTTTGGGCCGTCCATGATGAAAAAACCGTGGTAGAAGTGAGGGCGAGGAAAATATCAGGGTGTTCCCGGTTACGGTGGGTGGTCGGGGCCGAGCGATGCACGGAGGTTTGTGCGTTTCTCTCGTACACGCACGCGCGTGGGTGCGAAGCATTGGGCTTTAACTGAACCTGAGCGAGGCATTCGCCTACTGAACCCGAGCGATTGCACTGCAGGCTACGCATTACTAAACCCGAGCGATCGATCGATGGCTGTTAACTGAACCCAATCGAGCGATTCCTTCGCTACTGCTGCTAACTGAAGCCGATCGATGCTGCCTCTGGATTAATAGTGAGCATTGCTGGGGGGGTTGGATGAACAGTGAGCGGTGGGGGTGGATGAACAGGACCCAGTGGTGTTGCCTCTGGATGAACAGGACCCCGATCGATCGAGCCGGTTGGGGATAGATGAACAGGACCCCGTGGAGGGATGGATGAACAGGACGACCCCGTGGAGGGCTGGATGAACAGTAGACGGTGGAGGGGTGGATGAACAGTAGCCCATGGAGGGGTGGTTGAACAGGAGCCCGTGGAGAGGCTGGTTGAACAGTAGCCAATGGAGTAGCGCGCGGTGGAGGCTGGATGAACAGGATCCCGTGGATGAACAGTCGTAGGTGGAGGCTGGAGGAGGACGACGGTGGATGAACAGTAGCCCGTGGAGGCTGGAGGAGGTCGACAGTGGAGATGAACAGTATCCCATGGAGTCCCGTTCTGCGGTACGCCACACCCCTCCCGATGAACAGGACCCCCGTTTCAACTGTAGCGCTCCAACACAAGTCCGTTTCCTCCGTTTTGCGGTATGCCACACCCCTCCCGATCAACAGGACCCCGTTTCGACCGTAGGAGGTCCAACACAAGTCCGTTTCCTCCATTTTGCGGTATGCCAGACCCCTCCCGATGAACAGGATCCCGTTTCGAATGTGGCCGGTCGAACACAAGGCCGTTTCCTCCGTTCTACGATACGCAAGGCCTCGTTTCCATTGGCTGTTCCATCCAAGCCCTCCCGATGAACATGACGACGCATTCCGTTCCGAGCCGGTTGGCTCCCCATGAACACGACGACGACGCTGTTTCTTCGTTCCGACCCAGCCATGTACACGAGCCCTGGCCGTACGTATGCGCGAGTAGGCATTCGAGACCCCGCCCGTATGTACGTACGTGGCCGTATTTATTTTCTTGCACCCTGGCCGCTGTACGTGTAGATGCTACGTGCGCGCCTCTACTACGACACGTGCGCGCCTCTACTATGACACATGCACGACTCTACATCGACCAGTATGTACGTACACGTTCGCGACTAGAATGAAAACGCTATGTACGCTTCGACCAGGTGGGTCCCGACTGTCAGGCACTTCCTTGCGTGCGAAGATGTAGCTGGTGGGTCCCAGCAGTCAGGGGGGCGAATCGTTTTTTGCTCGGACGCAATTCCTTGCATGTGAAATGTAGCTGGTGGGTCCCAGCAGTCAGGGGGGAAACATTTTTTCGCAAAATATGGTGGCCCGTCTGGTGGGTCCCTGCTTTCAGGTGGAGGAATCAATATTTTCCGCGTAATAAGGAGGCACTTCCTTGCTGCGGCCGTAGACCCAGCTGTAAGCCTCTCCATGTACAGTCCACGTCTGATGGAAGTCGTTCCTTAACCACGTTGACCATGCCGCGCCGAGAGCACCAGGGCGGTGGACGACGGCGAGGCCTAGGAAGGGGACAACGCGGAGCCGGGGAAGACGCGGCAGTGGAAGCCCGCGCGGAGAGGAGTATGAGGGTTCACTGGTTCGGCTGCGGTGTTAGGCTGTCGTCGCCGCAGGGCCTGGCCAGTGGTGGGAATAGGAGGGGCGGGGAGGCCTCTGCGGCATCACATTCGGCCATGGGAGACAGGAGCATGCGGCACGACCGGCGCTGGTTTGGACGGCTGGGGCAAGAAGACCAGAGGTTGAAGAAGCACTACGGCCGTTGGATGGATATCGTACGGTCACTAGAGCTAGAATCTTTCATATTGACTAAGTTGACAAAGCCCTCCATCCCCGTCAACTTAGTAGGCCCACAAGTCAGCCTCCCACCAAGGTGGGTCCCAGCTAACAGGGGGAGTATTCTTTTTTTTGCACGTAATAAGGAGGCACTTCCGGTGGGTCCGAGCTGACAGTGGGGGGACGTTTTTTTCGCGAAATATGGTTGCCCGTCTGGTGGGTCCTAGCAGTCAGGGGAGAAATGATTTTTTTCGCGAAATACGGTGACCCGTCGGTGGGTCCCTGCTGTCAGGTGGAGGAATAATTATTTTGCGCGTAATAAGGAGGCACTTCCTTGCGGCTGCCGTGGACGCAGCTGTCAGCCTCTCCACGTACAGTACTCTTCTGATGGAAGTCAGTCGTTGACCACATTGACCATGCCGCGCCGAGGGCACCACGGCGGTGGACGACGGCGAGGCCTAGGAAGGGGACGACATGGAGCCGGGGAAGACGCAGCAGTGGATGCCCACGCGGAGAGGAGTACGAGGGTTCACTGGTTCGGCTGCGGTGTGAGGCTGCCGTCGCCGCAGAATAACAGGGGATGTATGTGAGTGGAAGGATGGCCTGGCCAGCGGTGGGAGTAGTAGGGGGCAGTGTGGCCTCCGCGGCAGCACAACCGGCCACGGGAAGCAGGAGCAGGCGGCACGACCGGCACTGCTTTGGGCGGCTGGAGCAAGAAGACCAGAGGTTGAAGAAGCACTACGGCCGTTGGATGGACATCGTACGGTCACTGGAGCTAGAATCGTTCATATATTGACTAAGTTGACAAATTTCTCCATCCCCGACAACTTAGTAGGCCCACAAGTCAGCCTCTCACTATGGTGTTGGTCCCAGCTGGCAGGGCACTTCCTTGCGTGCGAAGATATAGTTGGTGGGTCCGACCTATCAGCGAACGGAACTGTTTTGCGAAATACGGAGGCCCTTCCGGCGGGTCCCAGATGTCCGGTGGAGGAATCATTATTTTGTGCATAATAAGGAGGCATTTCCTTGTGTGCGGCCATGGACCCAGTTGTCAGCCTGTCCACGTACAGTCCACTTCCGATGGATGTCGTTCGTTGACCACGTTGACGACGCCTCGCCGAGAGCACCAGGGCGGTGGACGACGGCGAGGCCTACGAAGGGAACGACACGGAGCCGGGGAACACACGGCAGTGGCTGCCCACGCGGTGGAGAGTACGAGGGTTGACTTGTTTGGCTGCCATTGCCGGAAAATAATAGGAGGTGTGGGTGAGTAGAGGGATAGACAGGCCAGGGATGCGAGTATGATGGGGCCGTGAGGCCTGCCTGGCAGCACAGTCGGCAAGGCAGGCGGGAGCAGGCGGTTCCGACGGCGCTGGTTTGGGCGGCTGGGGCAGGAAGATCAGAGACTAAAGAAGCACGATTGCCATTAGATTGACATCTAACGGTTTGACGCTGGTAGAGTCGATTCTTGACTAAGTTTCTTTTTTGAGAAACCTTGTGTACACATGAACTTAGTAGGCCCAGAAGTCAGCCTCCAAATCTGTGGCAGACAACATAGAGCCCATTTGCTATTTTTTAATAATTTGCAGCCCATTTGCTAATTCTTAAGTAATTTATTACAGCCCATTTTCTGCCCAGGACCACGGTCAAAAAGTTCAACCTTATTTTGCATATTTTTGTGGAGTCCAAATTGTTGTAATCCCGAAATGATAAGCATTTTTTTAAGAACTTATTGATTTGCCAAAAAAATTGTTTTGTTTTCGTAAGCAAATAAGACGTGGGACAATTGAGTTGGTTTAAGGGAAAACCAATGGTAAAAAAATCAGCGCTGGGAGGAAAACAACAACAAAAATAAGGATGTAAATATGAAAAGGGAATTTTATGTATTTTCAATATAACGATACGTGTATATGAACTAGTAAAACTATAGGTAGAGATTAGAAAATGGATGTAGGACATGCGTTTCAAGAGGAAAATAGAACTGGGCTGTGTGTTTGATTAAGTAAAAAACTGCCTGCGGATGTTGTAAGACAAAATATAACTAACATTGGCAGGCCAAAGGCCAGTAGATACCTACTGGATCATTGTGCCCCGTTGTCGTCATGGGCTGGGCCTGTTAAAAAAAACAAGCCTGGGCAGTCTAAAGCCTAGTTGAAACTTGCTCGACCTGAAAAAACAATATACGTGCTCAATAAACGAGAGAATTCTGCAAGTACAGACTGATAACTTGGATGCAGCAGGGATATTGTTTTTTCATCGTGATAATAGGTGCATGCACTTGTTTCAAAAAATTTGGAGAACTGGGAATTCGACGACAGGTGCTTATGCTACCCATCAAATAAAAATCAGGTGCCTGAAAATTCGTTTCGAAACAAATGATTTAGCTTTATATCCACGTCGACCCTCGGCATGATGGTTGGAAGCAAATGCATGTTCATACCAAAAGATCGCTAACAACAATACCAACTTGCGGACGACAAGGTAGTACAAGTACCAATACCAAACTAACTTATAATCTTTTTACTCCTGGCCCTAGTGTTCGTCTGGTAGAAAATCCTGCAGAGGACCATCTCCCGCTCCTTCTCTTGCTCCAGGTCCCCGAGGTGGTACTGGTGCATCACCCAGTTGGTCCTTTACTGGTCGAAGTTCTTGTTGGTGTGCAGCACCAGAACCTTTTTGCTGCCCGTCTGCCGGTCGCTTACCATCACCGGCAAAGGTATTGCTGGTCTTGTGCCACATCGCGTGCATGCCGCACTCCGATTGTATCTTGCGACGCGTCCACGTGCCCCTTTTGAACGCCTTGGAATTGCGCTAGAAGAAATGCTTGCTTAGGCCACTCAGTGTGATACCTGCAGTATTGTCGATTACAAGTTTTAGTGTGCGTAGTTGGCATTTTCATAACATCTTTGGCATGTTGCAGTCACTTGTTTCACTTTTTATTAACTGTCAAATTGTAATTGCTTCACCAGGTCTGCGTCTAAAAAGAAAAATAGAGCTATAAACAAAGAAATATGTTTGTGCAAGTAGACGGCCAATCGGTGTCTTACCTGGAAGTTTCTCAGGATGGGTGTAGCATATGCCGTGCTCGCTATCGATGGTTGGTATGAACAAATCGATGAGAGGGTGAGATCTCGCGCTGTTAGCACTCACTTTGGCCTCAAGGTGCTCAATCAGCTCCTGATCCGTGGGATCGAACTTGACGCCAGCCGACGGCACTGGCCAATCCTTCTTCAACTTGCATCGGTTAATTCCAGTTATATGGTACTCAATGTATGATCAATCGACTGTTTTAAGTGAATGATGAAAGATTTCAACAAGTAAGTGGTACTCCAAATCTGAAGTCCAGAATACCTGAACACGCCGCCGGGATTCTTCTGGCACCTCACGCGCAGCGTGTTGTCACGTCAATTCAATGTGTGGACATGATGAATAATTTGACCGACGTATACTAGTACTGCTACTATACAACTTACTAGTCGTATTTAGTGTCACATTTTAACCATAGGTTTAACTAACAAGTAGGCAATTGAAGCCTAATTGATATATATATATATGGCTTCTGAACAGCATCTCCATCATCATTATCAGTACATCCTACGCATGTGAGTTAGGATGCACTTGATCCCAGGAAGGTATCTATCCTTCAAACCAGAGGAGTGCTTCAAACTAACAACAGTACATAATATCCAACAAAAGAGGGTCGTGCTACAGCAGCAGAATATATGGCTCAGTCTAGATAACAGTACGACTCAAGTTGTCAATATTTGTTGTTGGCATGAACCACATCGCCGCATGTTGGGTTTGCAAAAGCCATCCATCGCATGGAAGCTTGATGCCTTTCACACACTGAAGATTATCTGGCAACAAGCTGTGTCGACGAATCTCTGGATATGGTGATTCATGAAACCCATGGTATGATGTGTAGACACAGTCCCCCGTGGCGAATGGAAGTTGCATAGCACGGTAATCATCGCCGGTGATATGATTGATGATTGGTTGGATGATCGGATAATTGAGCCCGAGGAACATGGAGTGTTTGCCGAGGCTGTAAACCCGCCTCCAGTTGAATACACCTGGCCCAACAGAGCTAGGATCTTTCTCGAACACAAAGCAGCCATAGCCCTCAATGTCACGAACGCCCCACGCATTGTACTGCATGTGATTTGATGTAATGGTTTGGTTAATTTGGTACGTGCCAATGAGCATCAAATGACCGCCATCAGCTGAACGAGCGATAAACCACCACCCATCGACTGGTATGATTCCAGGTCGTGGAATCATGAAGGCCAGCGCATTTGCGTCTGCTGCAACAATTCAAATTGGAGACCAAAAGGACAAAAATAAACAATCATGTTCAGAGTATGTGTGGAATTAAGATTATTATAACAGTGACACATATCATAGATAGAGAATTGCAATGTCGTGGTCATAATCATACCCCAAGTTAAAAAAATAAGCGAATGGCTTGCATATTCTAGCAATATGTCATGGTTCAAACATCATGTAACAATGAGAGGAAAACAGCTATGACAGAGCCTACTCATATTCTACCATAGCACTTACTACTACTGTTCTCATATCAACTCTAAGCAATAACATGCGTTGTTATAAAATCTTGGAAATGAGAGTAACATATAGCAATGATGTGGTTATACACATACTATCTATTCTAAATTTGTAACAATGAACAGGCAGTCGTATTCATAAGTTAAAGATGAGATGAGATAGAACAATTACACGACGATAGATTCCACCAGTATAGGCAGCCAATCTGTGCGTCGACCGCGTAAACAATGCCATCATGCACTATAGCATCAGACAGAAATGTTGCATCAACAGGATTGACGATGAGCCCTAACCATGTATGGTGACCGGATTCCAGATAGACTAATTCCATGTTGAACAAGGCAATGAACTTGTAATCCATGTAGTCTTCTGATGGTGTGGGCACTTCACAGATTACAACTTTCAGCAAACAGAGGTCGAGCCAAAAGCTTGACGCGTCTCGTGCGTAGTAGGCAGGAGTGTCCGGCGGGCCGCGAGGCTCGATGGCGGCGGTATCCAATGATGGAAGGGTGATCTCTCGCTGGGTGTAGATATCCATGAGACGCCAGGACTACCGGATTGGTGGATGAGGACGATCCAGTTGGCCTTCATGCTCGCCCAGTAGTGGCCGCACATGAGGGACAGGTGGACGGGTAGTGGAAGCATGTCGAGGGGCACCACGGCAACCTCCGTAGGATCGTCAAGTCGGTGTCTGGGCCACCCGCGAGGATCGGGCATCAGCAAGCAGGGTGTCTTGAAAAGAGCCGGCCGGTTGCAGACGAGTAGACGGTAGAAAGACACCGAGCATTCGGCCAGACGAACGGTGCTGAGTAGGTCCATACGATTACAGATCTGCTGCAAGAGAACATCGGGGAGGGAATTCTAATCACGGATCTGCGTGTCAGTCGGTTCTGCCATTGGGGTTTTCGGTGCCTGCAAGCCAGCGGGGAAGTGGATTCGGGCGGGCGAGCGAAGAAGCTTCTCCTCGTGTGGCCGAGCAGTGAGCGGGGGGATATGGTACACGCGAGCTACCAAGGAAGATGGCGCGGGCGGGCGAGCAGTGAGCGGGGGTAAATGGTGTGCGGCCGACGATGGGGAAGAGAGGAGGAAGAAGAGTGGAAGACGGGGAAGAAAGTGCATTAAATCTCAATTCTACTAGTACTAGTACCAGGATATACCGTCCTTCGCAGTGTAAATAGTTACACCGATGACATGTGGGTCTACCACAGGAGGGCCCATATGCCAGTTAATGGAGCACAGAGGTGCGTAGGTGTATTTGCGGAAGCGTGCTCTACTGGCAAACATGATGGCAGTACTGGGTAAGGATGATTTAGTAACACCAACACGCTAGTTCAGCTTATTAATTAAGTGTCCCATCTGCTGCAGCGTGTATTGTCACTTCACTTTGAAGACTAGTTGAATAGTTCTCTCTGACCGAGATGGGGACTAATGGATCGTGAAGACTTCCTTTCTAAAGTATCCCTATGCCTCTACGCTCACTTCACTCATTTTGCTTCGTACGTAGTCACTTGTTGAAATCTCTAGAAAGACAAATACTCCGTATTTGGGAACAGAGGGAGGCTTTTACCCCGTATTTGGGAACATAGGGAGTATCAACTTATGGAGGGAACAGAGGAAGCGTGAAATATGAACATGTTAATGGGAGGGAGTAAGCCCCATGCATGCATGCATGAAACATGCAACACTCACACGTACACATGGACCCACGCAACACTCACGCACCCATGCGGCACACAACACACAGGCTCGTGCTCGAGTGCTCAACCTACTCCCTATGTCCGTGAAAGACTGTACATTTACTAGGGCATAATTAATGCCCAAAAGTAGCAGACATATGTGTGCATGCGACCATTGAGAGAAGAAGATTAAATGAAGGCTGTTGCATGCTGTAATTAAGGATAGACATGTAGCCTATACCTAGAGCACAAGTTGGTGCATTAGTCAATCAATATCTATTTAGATTAAAGGCTAAGTGCATTGAAAGTGTAGATGTACTACACTCTCACTCTTTGTTGGGAGACCGAGGGAGTACACGTGCATGCACTCACATACACAGCCAGGGTGGTTCGCGCGCAAGGGTTGGACTCCTGTCGCGCCTGCGTAAAGTTTTGTTTAACTGATTTCTTTGCTCTGCCAACCGACAGGTGGGACCCAGAAACCAGGTGATAATTTACCCAGTCAACAAAGTGCCATGTCGACTATGTGGCCGGTCAGTAGGGTGCAATACGGTGGTCTATGATGAGCTAGTGATCATATAATCACTGAAAAACTATATATAGTGACCGTAAAGAGTGTATTGTTACATACGTTGACCGCCAGTGTATTTTTCTCGTTTCAAATTAAGCCATATTAACCGAAAAGGATGCAGTATGGACTAGTACTAGTACTGCTTTGATGTGTCCCGTCAACTCGCCGAACGAGGAGAAGCTTGCTTATTACGCTTCTCCCTCGCCCACGCACGCGATGGTTCGCAGGACGAGGAGAGGGTTTTGACTACAGCGCCCTCTCCCGCTCCCTCTCTCTCGCCCTCGCCTTCGTGGTGGATGTGCAGTAGCTCAATCGGTGTTAGATTGCCAGAAGCATATTGTACTGTAGTATCATCATTGTTGGACCTTCCGACGAGGCGAAGAGCCAAGTGCAAGGTTCACACGAGTACGAACTGTTGAACCTCCCGAAGAGGCAAAGAGCCAAGCGCAAGGTTTTATAGGAGTTATCGTCCTAGTAGGAGTGTACTACAACTATAGCGAACGATGCTACTATATGTGACAGCCTGGATTTTTGCCTTCTCTCTTTTGCCGGACTTGGCTTCTCTCTTTTTCCGGACTTGGTTTTCACCGTGGTTTTTGCCCTGATTTGATTTGGGTTTTGAATCATTTCAAATGAACTTGTCACTTGGGCATATCCTTGGCTTTCACCCAAGTTACCTATCTACCTTATTCCTCCCACAACTTCCCAAAATAATCAAATGAATATTTTTCCTAATAGAAAAAAATATTCATTTTTCTCTCTAGAATTCACTTCAGAACCTTGTGCTCCAAAGCAACCCCAATTTTTCTTACTCAAAAAAATCTGAGATAATTCCTAAATATTCTTAGAACCCTGGCACACCTTCCCATGCAAAAATATTGCATCACTCTTTGTAATATTTTTGCTGTAGAAAATCTTTTCACTTCTGGTCCAGAAAAGCTCTTTGTACAGCAAGTGCATTTTTCCTTTAGCTTTTGGCCTTGAGCTTTCATGAGCTTAAACACCTTCCTAAGAAACCCTAAACCCCAGGAGATCAGCCCTAATGGCCTTATAGAAGGTGGCCAAACTTGGCGACCGAGTTTCTGACCAGAAACTTGCCAGCTTGGTAGAGTCAAGTCTGGTCGGCCTGGGTATGATCCATCACCCCTCCTAGACGTAACACTGCACGTGCGAGCGCGTTGACAAGGTTTGGCCGCTCCTGACCGTCGTTTTGACCATGCCAGCTTGGTAAACCCGCGAGGAAACGGCGCCTGGCAGCGTCTCGACGCGCTCTGGCTGGCGCCTTGCTCTCTGTTTCGCGCGTGCTCGTTCCAGCGCTTGCCTCCGATTGCCGGACCGCGCCACAACCCTCGACTCATCAATCTTGACCCCTCCATGGCACTCGCCGATGCCGGAGCCACCGCAGCAAGCACTGGCACGTCGCGGCCAAAATGCCACAGTGCGCGCGTGTGCTTGTCTGCGTCCCCAATCGCCT
This sequence comes from Aegilops tauschii subsp. strangulata, assembly GCF_002575655.3. Classification (NCBI taxonomy): domain Eukaryota; kingdom Viridiplantae; phylum Streptophyta; class Magnoliopsida; order Poales; family Poaceae; genus Aegilops; species Aegilops tauschii. The sequence continues at coordinate 466,435,319 of NC_053036.3, read as the reverse complement.
CCTGTGCGCGTCCGCAAGCGTGGCAAGCCCCTGAGTCGACGCAGCACCTTGCTCCCTCACGTTGGAGCTTCTCATCGATGTTCTCCGCGTGTCCAGAGCGCTCCGGCGGTGACTCGTTTCTCCCCTCTTGCTCCAGCTATATAAAGCAACCCTGACTCGAATCCTGGCCACGCACCACTCCACACAACCACCACGAACACGTAGAACGACCGCAGTTCGGTCGGGCAGGCCTCTGGCCGTCGCCCCAACCCGAGGACTCTGGCGATCCCCGCAGGCCAGCTGCCGCTCTCCAGGGCCTCTCGATCTCAGGCAATTGCTTGGGCAGGGCCTTGGTGGTCTGTTGGTGCTGCTTGGAGGCCGCCAAGCCCTCGGAGCTGCCTCTAGCCACCGTCTTCAACCTCTCCGGCGAACCCCGTCGGCCACCGAAACTTGCGAGCTAAACCCCGAGCTGCTCCGTCCACCTCTCGCCAAGCCATGGGTACGGGCAGGTGCGCCGCGAGCCCTACTTCCAATCTATCCCTCTAGCCTACCCAAAACCTCCTCGTCGCCGGCGTGAGCTCCGGCGAAACGCCGCCCCTCCTCTGATCTCGATCCCCCCCTCTCTCTCCTGACTGGTGGGGAACAGTGTCAGCCTCACCACTCGCGCCCGAAGCGGTATGAGTGGAGGTGCACTCCCATTTTACGTCTTCGACGTCACCCCACAGATTTTTCGTTTATTCAAATTTAAGTCAGAAATTTGACTAAACTTTAACCAGCCATTATTTCTAAACCATAAGTCCAAATGAGTTGATTCTTTTTGCATTGTCTTTGTTACGGAAAGCTTTAGCAGCACACCAAAAGGTGGATTTTTCCTTGCTGTCTAGAATTTCTGCTGATTTTCATAATGTGTTTTGACATTTATTTTTGTGGTTTTAAATTATTTTTCAGAAGGAGAAGCTTGTCTTGAAGCAAACCAAGAGGGGTGTGATCCTCCTCTAGACTAAGGCAAGCCACTCCAGCATTTGGATGGTGTTATTTCAATATCTATGATTTTCTACTTGAATATGAGTCTTATTTGCATTTAAAATTTGGAAAATAATTTTGGTAAATTATTAGTTACTTTATTCTGTTAGAAATGCTTGTTTTAGTTACTGGTTGCATGCAATGAAATTGTTTGGTTAAGTAGAGTAAGATTTTGCACTATGCATATTGCTATGGAAATTAATGGTAGTAACTTTACTAAGTGATATTTCCCTTTAAATAAAGAACTAATAAAAATGTTGCTTGCTGATAAAAATGAGTTATAACCAGAGAGTTTTGATCTTTAGTGTTGCAAGGTAATTATGTGGTTAAGTTTGATCCATGAACATGAGTTGTTTGCTTTACATGACGAGTAGTTGCATGAAAATTATTTTTCATATCATGTTTTTGATAAAAAGTTTTTATCAAAGTTAAACCTGATTAAGTTCAACTTGAATATGATGTTGATCACATCATGGTGCCAGTGAATCGGGTTTTAATTCAGTGCGACCACATTTACCTAATGGGAAGGTCTTGATTCGGTCCTTTGTTGTGGCTCTCACCGATGCCTCCCGCGAGGGAAGGTTATGGGCATGCATACCCTGGCACGGTAGGCAGACATAACCTTGTGTGCTCGTTTTTGTTTTTATGGTACCTTGTCCCCGTTTGAGACCGTTTTGCCACGACGGTGGTCGTTGGTGTCTTTGGTAGACACGGGGCCACCCAAGACCTAGCCCTGAGAGGGAGATGGTCGGAGTGGCCGGGGAGAGTGCATGACAAGGGAAGGGTTTCATCGGAATATTTTGGTGCACCCGAATGGGAGTGCGAGGCCAGGTATTCTGTAGTGTGGGTAAAGTGCGCTACCCCTCCAGAGTGTATTTAATCTATCGATAACCGCGCCCTCGGTTATGGGCAAGACTCGGGAGTAAGACACACCACGGATCAACTTTTGTAATAAATCTTGCAAACTAAGAGATTGTTGTGATGCATTGTTTCGTGGCGAACCTTGAACACCCGAGGTGTTCATGGATTTTTGGTTTCAGGTATGACCTCGGTGTGGTCACCGTTTGGTTATGACGTAACCGTCTGGTAAGCGAGTCCGCGTGACTCGGTGCACTGTCTGGCTGCAGTGCATCTGTAGTATTTCTAGCATTAATTTAACTTGATTAATTATCATGATATTGTCTGTCATCGTGCTTATGTTTGTTGTGAGCTTGCAAGTACATTCAATGTACTGACCTGGCGTGTTATGCCAGCTTTCAGGCAAGTCGATTCATACCGGAGCGCATCTCGTGTCTAGGCCGTGTCCACGTCGGTGTCCCTGTGCTATGGAGTTCCACTTCGTCATTCTTCCGCTGCCGCGTAGTTTCATGTGATTGAGGCCCCAGTCATGTTCATTAAATAATGTACATACTGTCCAGCAGCACCGTGTGTGCCGCTTGGCCTCGCATCTTTGTATCCCGCTAGTATCAATAAAGCGGTAATTTCTATGCCATGTTGTTGTGTATTGCCAGAAGACTCGATCTCTGGGCTGGCAATGCAGGGTAAACTGGTTGCTCTGAGCCGGGGTGCCACAACGCTTGGTATCAGAGTTGCACCGATTGCAGGACACGCTGGACCGGTAGTGCGTTAGTAAAATAGTAGATAGCTTCGTTTGAGTGCCGGTAGTCATAGAAATTTGTTGTTGCATTGCATGCATGTTTAATTGTTGTTATTACTAACCGTATGGTTTGTGAGTGTAGATGGCACCAGTACCGATCTTGTACAATCCTGAGCCAGCTCCATGCACATTGCCGCACCTGCTTCAGAACGTGTGGCGACGACTCTATCCAGAGGGTGCTGATCCAGAGTATCGGGTGTATCGCGAGCATCTGGCCGGTGCATTGTATGAGTATTATGCTGAGGTCACTCTACACCACAGTTCCCCATCCGGCGCTTACACTCGTTCGTCTAAGGGTGGTCGTGCTTCTACGCCATCTCAGGCGGTTCAGTTTGCTGCTATCGAGGCTCTTGTAGACTTGCGCTACAATGAGGTTTGCATGCACACCCACCCTGGTCTTTTCTACTACCCATCTCTGCACGAGAATGGGCATATCTGCTTTCCTTTGATTAATCCGGCGTGCGATCGTCCCACTAGCCACCTTGCACGCTACATCACTGCTAGTTATCTCCTTAACTACGAGTTAGCTCGGGATATCTCACGCGCTCGCGCCGCTCTCGCTGCTGCTCGTATAAGGAACCCTCTTCCAGCTGTCATCTACACTTCTGCTCCTCCCACCTCCGTTCCTCCGACGACCTCGCAGGGTACCGTTAACCCTCTGACGGTGAACCCGCACAGCGCTCCTGCTGCATGGTCTTCTCTTGTCGCTACTCCTGCCGCTCCTATGCTTAGATCCCATCCCCCGCCTGCCCCTGAGGGAGAGCCCTCAAGGCAGCGCCAGCGCACCTGTCTTCCCCTGGAGGTCTCTACTATCAGTTCAGGATCTGGGTCCGGCTGAGGAGACGAGCCTGCAGTAGCACCATCCGAGTAGTAGACCATTAGAGTATCATGGTAGTCATGAGCATGATATATGGCTGTAATCGCACTTGTCATGATGCGTAGTTTCATGTACGAGGGTAGTAGACCCATTGTGATGTTTACTTTCATGTTGGGACTATGTATAATTATGTTGGACTCTTTTATTCGACTTGGTTTTCATTCGCTGTTTTCTTCCGGGATTTGTCATTGGTTTTCCCCCATTTTGGAATTTTATCATCATAGTTGCTATGTATTGGGAAAACAAAAAATAGGATGCCACGTGGAGGCAGAAGCAGTAAAGCTAGTGAGGATGTCCCTGTCCGTCGTTCCGCAAGACAGGCAGGACATTCCCCTTAGCCATACCAGCCACCTCCGCCTCCACCGCCACAACCGCCTTCCACCGAGCAAATCCTGCGAATGTTTGAAGAAAGAAGGAGCAACAATCTGCTGGAAATACTGAAAAGTGTACAAGTTATGGTTGGGCAGAATGGAAACCAGAATGGCCATCATTCCAAGCTGTCAGATTTTCAGCGAACCAAGCCTCCCAGTTTCAGCCATGCTACTGATCCTTTGGACGCCGACGACTGGCTAACGACTATTGATAGAAAACTGGAAATTGCTCGCATAGACAAAGGAGACAAGGTTCCCTTCGCCACGCATTATCTCGAAGGAGCTGCCGCTATATGGTGGGATAATGCCAAAGCAATATGGCCTGTAGACAAGGAAATTACTTGGACAAAATTCAAGGATCATTTCCGCAAGTATCATATTCCCACCGGAGTCATGAAGATCAAGCAACGCGAATTTCTGGCTCTCACTCAAGGCAGCATGACCGTTGCCGAGTACCTGAATAAATTCAACCATCTGGGCCCGCTATTCTCTCCATGATGTGGCCACAGAAGAGCGGAAGATCGATCGGTTCCTTGGAGGCCTGAATCAGCATCTCAGGTGCACTCTCAGCATGTTTGATTTCCCAGACTCCTGACTCTGGTGAACAAGGCCCTCATCGCCGAAAGGGAACACAAGCTCCTGCACGACAACAAGCCAGCTGCTAAGGACCACAAGCGCAAATTCGAGCCAAAGAAGGATAGGCAACCAGTGCAAAAGGCTCGTACTTGGCAACAGACTCAGGTGGAGTACAAACCCAATTGGCAGCAGAATGTCAACAAGACTACTACACAAGTCAATAATGTCGTGACCAGCCCGGTGCGTGACGATTGTCAGCCCAACAATTCGTGCTTCAGCTGTAGTCAAACTGGACACTATGCCCAACAGTGTCCCAAGAACACCAAGCACGTAGCTCCATATCAGCCGCAAGTCAACTACATGGAGCCGTATTCCACCCCTGATATAATCCAAGGGCAAGTTCATCACATCTCCGCAGACGAAGCCCAAGAGGACCCGGAAGTCGTCATTGGTATGTTTCTTGTTAACGACATACCCGGCGTAATTTTATTTCACTCTGGGCTTCCCACTGTTTTATTTCGCGGGGTTTTGCTTCCCAAAACAATTTTCCTTGCTTGATTTTGGGAAAGCACATGCTGGTACAATCCCCGGGATCCATACTCAGAAGCAATCTCATCTGCCGAAATTTGGAGATTGACATCAAGGGCGTCAAGTTTCCAACATTGTTGATAATAATCGATTCAAACAAATTGGATGTCATTCTGGACATGAATTGGTTAACCCAATACAAAGTCTGCATCAGCTGTGGGACCAGAGAAGTTACCCTGAAAAATATGGAAGGTCGCACCACAAGTTTTTTATGCCTGCAAGCGTATCCCCACGAAGGATATGATTTTCGCAGCCGTGGCAGAAGAGGTGGAATTAATCCTAGTGGTCAGCGAGTATCCAGATGTATTCCCTGAAGAATTACCCGGCATGCCACCAGACCGAGAATAGGAGTTTGCTATTGAACTGGTGCCTGGAACCACTCTGATACATAAGAAATATTATCGGATGCCTTCCTCGGAATTGGTGGAATTGAAGAAACAACTGGATGAGATGCTGCAAAAAGGTTACATTCGTCCAAGCTCTTCACCATGGGGATCACCAGCAATCTTCGTGGACAAAAAGGATGGCAGTGTACGAATGTGCGTAGACTGCCGACAGCTGAATGATGTCACCATTAAAAACAAGTATCCACTGCCGAGGATTGATGATCTGTTTTATCAACTCAGTGGGGCCAAAGTATTCTCAAAGATTTATTTGAGGATGGGATATCATCAACTCAAGATAAAGAAGGAAGATATTCCTAAGACCGCATTCACCACTCGGTATGGTCTTTATGAATACACCGTTATGTCCTTCGGCCTCACCAACGCTCCTGCATTCTTTATGCATATGATGAACAAGGTGTTTATGGACTTCTTGGACAAATTTGTGGTGGTGTTCATTGATGACATCCTCATTTACTCCAAGATCAAGGACGAGCATAAGGAGCATCTTCGGGCAGTTCTGCAAAGGCTTCGCGATCATCAACTGTATGCCAAATTCAGCAAATGTGAGTTTCGGCTCCAGCAAGTGGAATTCCTTAGACATATCCTCTCGGCAGAAGGAATCTCGGTGGACCCAAGCAAGGTAAAAGATTTACTTGATTGGTCGGTGCCCACCACCGTCTCAGAAATCTAGAGTTTCCTTGGACTGGCCGGATATTATCGCCGTTTTATCGAAGGATTTTCCAAGATCGCCAAGCCAATGACTGAGCTTCTCAAGAAGGATAAGAAGTTCATATGGACTGAGGACGGAGCTTCAATGAGTTAAAAACCAGGCTGACATCAACACCCGTATTAACTCTTCCAGACATCTACCGCAGTTTCGAAGTTTACTACGACGCCTCCAGAAAAGGACTGGGGTGTGTACTCATGCAAGATGGCAAAGTGGTGGCCTATGCATCTCGCCAACTGCGGCAACATGAAGGAAACTATCCTACTCATGATTTGGAATTGGCCGCAGTGGTGCACGCTTTGAAAATCTAGAGACATTATCTGATTGGAAAGAAGTGCCAGGTATTCACCGACCATAAAAGTCTCAAGTATATATTCACTCAGCTCGACTTGAACCTTCGACAGTGAAGATGGCTCAAGTTGGTTAAGGACTACGACCTCGGAATAAATTATCACCCGGGCAAAGCTAATGTGGTGGCTGACGCCCTCAACTACAAACCAGCCAACCTTAATGCTCTAATGGATTCCTTACCTCCGGAGCTTTATGAAGAAATCATGCAGCTAAACTTGGTGATCACCGACGCCCATCTTACCAATATATTGGAAGTTGCCCCTACTCTCGAAGAAGAAATCCGCAGTGCTCAGGCGGAGGATAAGGTGTTACAAATATATGTTCAGAAGGTGCACCAAGGGCGTGCACCGGATTTCTCCATGGACCAGCAAGGTTCGTTACGGTTTCGCGGAATACTTTGCGTACCCGACCAAGAAAGTCTGAAGAAGAAATATTGGCGGAAGCACATGAAGCACCATACTCAATTCACCCCGGTGGTACCAAAATGTATGAGGATCTTCGTCAGGTATTTTGGTGGGATGGAATGAAGAAAGACATCGCGTACTTTGTGGCCTGTTGCGACATATGCAATAAGGTGAAGGCGGAACATCAAAAACCCGCCGGACTCCTCCAGCCTCTGCTGGTATCCCAATGGAAATGGGACGACATTTTCATGGATTTCATCACCGGATTACCAAGGTCTCATCAAGGAAACAACGCGATATGGGTCATAGTGGACACCTTAACCAAGGTGGCACATTTCCTTCTTATTCGGATTACATACCGTGCAAATCAACTCGCACAGCTGTATGTGTCAAGAATCATCAGTCTACATGGAGTACCCAAGACTATCACCTCCGACAGGGAATCTCTTTTCACCTCCGCATTTTGGTCCCGACTACATCAAGCCTTGGGGACCGCTCTGAATTACAGCACAGCTTATCATCCTCAGACAGATGGACAAACTGACCGAGTAAATCAAATACTCAAAGATATGCTCCGGGCATGTACATTGGCCCAAGGAACCAAGTGGGAAGACTGTCTGCCCTACGCCGAGTTTTCCTACAACAACAGTTTCCAGGCCAACTTAAAGATGTCACCCTATGAAGCCCTGTATGGCCGGAAATGCCGCACCCCATTAAATTGGTCTCAAACCAGAGACAGCCGTATTTTCGGGGCTGATTTAATGCTCGAAGCAGAGAAGCAGGTCAAGGAAATCCGGGACAAGCTGCAACTGGCCAAATCCCGACAGAAGAGCTACTATGATGCCAAACATCGTCAGATCAGCTTCGAACCCAGAGAACACGTATATCTTCGAGTAACCCCTATGAAAGGAGTCAAGAGATTTCAGACCCGAGGAAAATTGGCACCCCGATATATCGGTCCATTCCCCATCATGGCCAGAGTCGGAACAGTTGCCTACCAGTTGGAATTGCAACCAGAATTATAAGAAGTACACAACGTGTTTCACATCTCAGAGCTAAGGAGATGTATTTCACCTCTGGAGAAAAGGACTGATATGGCAGAAATAGAATTGGCTAAGGATTTGACTTATGAGGAAAAGTCAATCAGAATATTGGATCATACAGAAAGGGTCACTCGCAGCAAAGAGATAAGGTTTTACAAGCAACCTGGGAAAGAGAGGAATTTTTAAGGACTGCATACCCAGAATGGTTTTCCCAAGCAACTGAATCTCGAGGACGAGACTCATTCTAAGTGGGGGAGGTTTGTGACAGCCTGGATTTTTGCCTTCTCTCTTTTGTCGGACTTGCCTTCTCTCTTTTTCCGGACATGGTTTTCACCGTGGTTTTTGCCCTGATTTGATTTGGGTTTTGAATCATTTCAAATGGACTTTTCACTTGGGCATATCCTTGGCTTTCACCCAGGTGACCTATCTACCTTATTCCACCCACAAATTCCCAAAATAATCCAATAAATATTTTTCCTAATAGAAAAAAATATTCATTTTTCTCTATGGAATTCAATTCAGAACCTTGCTCAGAAAAATCTGAGATAATTCCTAAATATTCTTAGAACCCTGGCACACCTTCCCATACAAAAATATTGCATCACTTTTTGTAATATTTTTGCTGTAGAAAATCTTTTCACTTCTGGTCTAGAAATGCACTTTGTACAACAAGTGCATTTTTCCTTTAGCTTTTGGCATTGAGCTTTCTCAAGCTTAAACACCTTCCTAAGAAACCCTAAACCCCAGGATATAAGCCCTAATGGACTTCTAGAAGGTGGCCAAACTTGGCGACCAAGTTTCTGACCAGAAACTTGCCAGCTTGGTAGAGTCAAGTCTGGTCGGCCTCGGTATGATCCATCAGCCCTCCTAGACGTAACACTGCACAGTCGAGCGTGTAGACAAGGTTTCGCCGCTCTTGGCTGTCATTCTGACCATGCCAGCTTGGTGACCGCGCGAGGACATGACGTGTGGCAGCATCTCGACGCGCTCTGGCTAGCGCCTTGCTCTCTGTTTCACGCGTGCTCGTTCCAGCGCTCGCCTCCGACTATAGCACCGCGCCACAAACCTCGCTCCGTCGACCTCTCGCCAAGCCACGGGTACAGGCAAGTGCGCCGCGAGCCCTGCTTCCACTCTATCCCTCTAGCCTAGCCCCAAACCCCCTCGTCGCCGGCGTGAGCTCCGGCGAAACGCCGCCCCTCCTCTGATCTCGATCCCCCTCTCTCTCCTGACTGGTGGGGCCCAGTGTCAGCCTCACCACTCGCGCCCGAAGCGGTACGAGTGGAGGCGCACTCCTGTTTTACGTCTTCGACGTCATCCCCCAAGATGTTTTGTTTATTCAAATTTAATTGAAAATTTTGACTAAACTTTGACGAGCCACCATTTCTAAACCATAAGTCCAAATGAGTTGATTCTTTTTGCATTGTCTTTGTGACAGAAAGCTCTAGCAGCACACCAAAAGGTGGAATTTTCCTTGCTGTCTAGAATTTCTGGTGATTTTCAGAATGTGTTTTGACATTTATTTTTGTGGTTTTAAATTATTTTATAGAAGGTGAAGCTTGTCTTCAAGCAATCCAAGAGGGGTGTGATCCTCCTCTACACTAAGGCAAGCCACACCAGCATTTGGATGGTGTTATTTCAATATCTATGATTTTCTACTTGAATATGAGTCTAATTTGCATTTAAAATTTGGTAAATAATTTTGGTAAATTATTAGTTACTTTATTCTATTAGAAATGCTTGTTTTAGTTACTGGTTGCATGCAATGAACTTGTTTGGTTAAGTAGAGTAAGATTTTGCACTATGCATATTGCTATCGAAATTAATGGTAGTAATTTTACTAAGTGATATTTTCATTTAAATAAAGAACTAATCAAAATGTTGCTTGCTGATGAAAATGAGTTATACCTAGAGAGTTTTGATATTTAGTGTTGCAAGGTAATTATGTGGTTAAGTTTGATCCATGAACATGAGTTGTTTTCTTTGCATGACGAGTAGTTGCATGAAAATTATTTTTCATATCTTGTTTTTCATAAAAAGTTTTTATCAAAGTTAAACCTGATTCAGTTCAACTTGAATATGATGTTGATCACATCATGGTGCCACTGAATCGGGTTTTAATTCAGTGCGACCACATTTACCTAATGGGAAGGTCTTGATTCGGTCCTTTGTTGTGGCTCTCACCGGTGCCTCCCGCGAGGGAAGGTTATGGGCATGCATACCCTGGCCCGGTAGGCAGACATAACCTTGTGTGATCGTTTTTGTTTTTACGGTACCTTGTCCCCGTTTGGGCCCATTTTATCACGATGGTGGCCGTTGGTATCTTTGGTAGACACGGGGCCACCCAAGACCTAGCCCTCAGAGGGAGATGGTCGGAGTGGCCGGGGAGAGTGCATGACAAGGGAAGGGTTTCGTCGGAATATTTTGATCCACCCGAATGGTAGTGCGAGGCCAGGTATTCCGTAGTGTGCGTAAAGTGCGCTACCTCTGCAGAGTGTATTTAATCTATGGATAGTCCTGCCCTCGGTTATGGGCAAGACTCGGGAGTAAGTCACACCATGGATCAACTTTTGTAATAAATCTTGCAAACTAAGAGATTGTTGTGATGCATTGTTTCGTGGTGAACCTTGAACACCCGAGGTGTTCATGGATTTTTGGTTTCAGGTGTGACCCCGGTGTGGTCACCGTTTGGTTATGAGGTAACCGTCTGGTAAGCGAGTCCGCGTGACTCGGTGCACTGTTTGGCTGCATTGCATCTTTAGTATTTCTTGCATTAATTTAACTTGATTAATTATCATGATATTTTTCTGTCATCGTGCTTATGTTTGTTGTGAGCTTGCAAGTACATTCAATGTACTGACCTGGCGTGTGATGCCAGCTTTCAGGCAAGTCGATTCGTACCGGAGCGCATCTCGTGTCTAGGCCGTGTCCACGTCGGTGTCCCTGTGCTATGGAGTTCCACTTCGTCGTTCTTCCGCTGCCGCGTAGTTTCGTGTGATTGAGGCCCCAGCCATGTTCATTAAACAATGTACATATTGTCCAGCAGCACCGTGTGTGCCGCTTGGCCTCGCATCTCGATGTAATATCAGACCTTTGTATCCCGCTAGTATCAATAAAGCAGTTATTTCTGTGCCATGTTGTTGTGTATTGCCGGAAGACTCGATTTCTAGGCTGGCAATGCAGGGTAAACCGGTTGCTCTGAGCCGGGGTGCCACACTGTATGATGCCGCCATGTCACGTATATCCAAAGTTGTGCCACCTTTTTTGTCAAAGAGCGTGTTGGAGCCCGTGCAACAACCACACAAGTTGCACGTACAGATAACACATTTACTAGTAATAAATTCTAAAGGACAAATGCCAGTATGCCACACAAGTTCATCTCCAATTCATGTGATAAATTTGTGAACGACTAGTCTACATATATTCACAGCGCTACCGTTCACAATTTACCGTACTCCACTTACACGTTATAGATGGGCTACATGTCCTCCTCCAGGTTCCAGTCCCAGGTGTTCTTCATGGATGGCACGATCCATAGCGGTGGGCAACGGGAATCATTGTCGCAGCTTTCTAGTCCGGTTCCACGCTGAAGCGGCATAAATCAGGGATAGCGTGTCCCAGCATGTCGTTCATCCGGCGGTGCGCACTGAAGACACAACCATGCTTCATGAACGGAAGGCCTTCCATGTCGTGCACGGAAGGTGGCATCCGCTTCACAATGGGGTAGCTGTCCGCAATGAAAAGCGAGTAATATCCAAGAGTGTTCCTCGGCACCCACGTACACGGGGGTCGAACTCGGCGCCGTTCATCTGGTACACGCGGCATCTCAGATCTGGACACATGGTGCCGTACATAGTCAAGGTCCATGCATAATAATGTTGTGCTCAAATATGGCAGTCAGTAATACTGTGCAGCAAATACTACTACTACTCCGGTATAGAGGAAGTAAAATAACCGGCTTATTATATATAGCCACTCTAGGCTACATGGATGAGATAGTAAGACATGGAAAAACAGAAATGGTGGCAGCTAGTGGGTTCAAGTCTTCAAGGGCCTAGCTAGCTATACGCGTCCTCCAAGGTAAAAAGTACTCCTGCTAGTACTAGTAAGTACTAGTACAACAATGGAAGAGAAGGCGAGAGGGTTAAAAAAATGGAATACCTGGGTAGATGGTGACGGTCCGATCGTGGTAGATTTTGTGACCATGTTGCACATCAGTGGTACCATGGGTAACGACTGCTAAGATAGTTGATCCCAATATGCCAAAGTCAGCTACAAGGTTCCAGGATACACCGAATCGTGGATGCAAATGAACATCCAGGATCAGCGATCTTATTTTGATTGGGGATGACTGGTGCCTGCAAAATAATGGAGTACCGTTAGGGATGCAAATGATGGTTTTTGCATTCCGTTTGTAATCTCCCGTACTGTAGGATGGCAACCAGATGAAACAAGTCCCCTGGCTTGTCACTGCGAAGATGCGGCCTAGATGGCGCACGGCGTCTTCGAACGTGTAGGGGTACAAATCTGCCGCTACCAACATGCGCCAGCCTCTGTCGTTACCGCCTCTTGCATTGATGGCAATCTTTATGTCGAACACCACGATGAGATAGTAATCGTCGTATCCGCGTCGCTTTGTCGGCGGGTCCACAATAGCTATCTTCTTCAACCTCAAGTAGGCATCATCATACGTATTCAAGCCCAGCCAGTCCGGAAGGCCGATCCCAATGGTGGAGAAGGGGTCTACCGGAACGGCCGCACTATTGTAGATGTTGTGCAAAATGATGGTGGTATCCGGTCGGAGGTATGCAAGCTAATCTTCGTTGGCACCGACCCAGACCTATATATAAGATGGTGGACAGCGAAGAAATTACGGGATGGAAATGGAATAACTAAGTACTACAGGATCAAACTCCATTACTAACCTGCTCATCGGACAAAATCCGACTACCTCTCAACGTCGGCAACTCTAGCGGAGTCAACGTGCAACCATGGCAAGGGAGCCGTGGATTGTTCGAAGGATTGTCCCATAGAAGAACCTTCTCCTCGAGGACGCATGGAAGACCAACAAGCATGGCCTTTTCCCAAGCCTGTTTAAGCACCGTCTTGAAAAAGTTGGTGCAGGAAGCACCGAGTCTTGCGGCGGTGAGGACGTCGGAGCGGCGTGCGATTTCTCCTAGAGGATCGTCGTCCAACGTCTCCCAGCCCCGACGAGGAGGAGAACCGCCTGGCGAATCCATGGGAGCAGCGACGAACTGCCTTCTCTTCGGGGGGAGGGGAACTGGCGCGGAGGAGATAAGAGCATAGTAACCGCAGAGCCTCGTCCCTTCCAACTGTAGATCGTTCCTTAGCGAAGGGGTGAGGCTATTATTTAATACTAGTACTAGCATTATGGGACGTTGTGGGATTGCATTATACTATAAATAATAGTACTAGTAAGAAATGTTTGGCACTAGGTAGTAGTTTTTGGCCTGGATTAAGAAATTTTGGGTATGTTTTTGCTATTTTTTGTACACGCCAACTAGTGTGAAAAAATGTCTTACATTATGTGACAGAGGAGTACGTACTCGTACTGTAGCAGTACTAGTACTCCTTTTTCTCAACTAGTAGTGCGATGTACTGTACTTCTAGTCTAGTCTAGTATAGTGCACCAGTTTTGAACTCTTGAATCTCATGGCCAAGGAGCTACAGTTTGAAGTGGAGGGTACTACTGTTCTCTAGAACCATCGTTGTACTATCAATGCAGGGAAAGTACACCTGCGTAGTGGCCTAGTGGGTACTCTCGATGCTCTATTCAGCCGCTCCTCTCACGTGGCTGGCCTACTCAGCCGCTCCTCTCACGCACACACTAGCATCCTGTTTATCAGCGACGGTTACTACGGGGGCAGAACATTTGAGTTATTTGATATAGCAAGACTAGGCTTTTCGCTTCCAATTGTGGAGGTGTAATGGATCTCGTCGAACTTTGTTAGTTGTTCCTTCTTTATGAATGAGATGAAGCAAAGCTTTTGCCTCCGTTTAAAAAAACACATCAAGAGGAATTTCTGTTATAGTAGAGCCGATAATGGAGTGAAGTCCATGCGTGCAACGCCACACGCTACAGAGTAGTAGTAGAGCACTTTACGTACAGAGCCATATTGCATAGTCCCAATGCCCCGCCAAGCTTTTCCGGCTCCTCGGGCTTAATTTGGAGGCGCTAGTTTAAATATGCTACTAGCTGATGAGGAAGCTGCAAGCGAGGTGCGGCTAGGGCGAGCACGCGAGCCACGGGATGCTGGGAAGTAAAACCCGTTCACGTGGCTAGGCTATCCAGTGCACCCAGATTGTGGTGCCGCACGTCCGTTTAACTTCAAAACTTAAACTACCCGTGTAAAATATTGGCTCGCAGCAAAGTTACTATTTTAAAAAGGCCGCCATGCGTTCGGCCGGGATCGAACCCACAAAACGAGGTATACACTCCCGCGACCACTAGTAGTACTCGTTGGAGTACAACGCAACCTAGAATCGCCTTTTGTCGCTAGTAGTACATTGTTCCTTACAAGAAACCCGTAATATCGCAAGAAACCACTAATAATGCCAAGAAACTACTACCACTTGCATACGTGGCAGACTTAAGATAAGACTACCTTATCAACCATTGTACATGCTCTTACCAACCAGCCCTACCAAGAAACGACTACTCTACAATGTGCCGTTATAGGCACGTTTCAACCCATGGCCCTATTTGGATACATTTGTTGTCAATCTGAGCCTGCCATCCAAACACCACTTTGGTTAGAGTTAGTTCAGGGTTAGAATCTAACTCTAACCTCTGACATGGCCCATGTCGCCCATTTATTCAACGCCTTCTATTCGACCGGGTGTTATGACATGTGGACCTACATGTCAGTCTGCACAAAAATCCCCGGGTGACCTCCTACCTCCGACCCGTCCACCTAGTCACCTCGGTCATGGGATGCAGCTACCGCCGCCGGCAGAAGGCGAGGTCAAAACCGCCAGCGATGCGGAGCCCATCTTGCGGCAGCCCGGATGCCAGCTCCGTCCGGCGCTCACGGCCGCTAGCTAGCCAAGATAACTCTGTCCAGCTACTTGTCTGCAAGGTTTGCTAGCTAGATTGGCACGACGGCGCGGCGGCTTGCTCGCGCGCGCCATGCTAAGGCCAGCCATCTGGCTTGAGCAAAGGCCAGCGCGGCGGCTTGCTCGCTCATGAGTCATGCTCGGGCCAGCCTGCCAACCCGTGCGAAGGCAAGCATAGCGTCCGGCCTGTCCGGCGGAGCGGCGGCCAACTCTCTCATCACCGACGCCACCGACGAACATGCATCAATACTGTTTGAAGTAATGTTCAGGAAAAATAATGATTTGAGGGGGAATAACAAGATAGAAGGTCAGATGTGGGTCCCTCGTGTCAACGGTCAAACAAAATGTGTTGGTTTAAGCTGCCTCGTCAGCACGGACGTGTGGGCCAACCTTGTCATAAATGAGTTTAAACGAACCTAATTAGTAGGAGAACTAGGTAGTAGTTTTTGGCATGGATTAAGAAATTTTGGGTATGTTTTTGCTATTTTTTGTACAATAGATTCTTCCTATGGCTGGTTGAAAGTGGTAGTTTTTTGTTAAATACTCTACATATTGTAAGTAGGAGTGAAAGTTAAGCTTTGGAAGACAATAAGCCAGGCTAGTTACATAGTGCATATGTGTACATGATTGAAAGTAAATATCAACCTTGAGTGACTAATATATTGATGGAAAACTTGAAACTATGGAATACTAGGAAAAATATGCATGGTTGGAAATACTAGCAATGTTCATGTGTGTTGCAACGAATCATAATTAGAATAATACTTATTCACAAACTTGATACAAAACACTCTAATTTTGATAAACATATATCACTAGAGATATATTATGTTTCAATTAGAATATATTCCTTCGGCTGTTTTCGTGAGGTCGGGGAGGGATGCGGTTGGTTTTAAGATACTAATTATGGGTTTTCTGCAAATTGGTAGACAAGTGAGATGTTGGTGAGAAAAGGAAACAACTTACCTCACAGTCCTTAGATGTAGATCTAATGGTCAGAAACGACGGATGGCACACACACCATCATCACCAACTTAGTCTTCTGTAGGAGTACTAGCAAGATCCGTGCATTCCACGGAACATCAAGATGCATTTTTTATAAAACACTTGTTGTGATTGACCCATGCGGGAGTAATCCCATGTGTAAAAACTAATGATATCTCGACAAATATGATATAAGGTGAAGAGGAGTGGGGCGTGGTGGTGATTGGTTGTCGGACTGAGCGAAGGCATGGGGATTGACGACGCCGGTAGCGGCCACCAGGCCAGTTTGTTCCAAAGGCTTCCTTTCCTAATTGCTCAACAATGAGGTTGTTGGAGATAAGGATGAACTAGGGAAGGCCTTGTCTGCAAATGTGGAGAGGGGTGCGGGTATCTTTTTGTTCAATTTCCATCCGTCAGATATAGATCGGACGGTCTATATTGCAAGATGGCACGCGTACCATCATCACCAACTAGGTTTTTTATAAGAGAAGAAATATAAGTATGTAGATACAAATGTATTATCGATACTTGTTTCCGTAAACTAGCATCTACATTCTATTCAACGCCTCAGCATGTGGGGCCTTAGCACAATGACTTCTCGACTGTGTAAAACAAAGGTTTTCCCGTCGCCGATAAGGAGAGGGTGACGACGGCATGCTTTTTGGCTTGCTCTAGTCCTAGTAGTCATACTAGGTGGTCTAAGCACGTGTAGATTTATTCTTTTTCACATCTCGTGTTCGCTGTACTGCCACGATTGTTGATGAATAGACGGTAAGTTATTCACGGGGAAACCCTTGTTGAGCGTGTTTGCGAGAGAGAGAGAGACAGTGTGCGTGTGTGATATGTCTAGAGACTGAGGCAATGATAACAGATTCTTTGTGTCTATGTGTGTGTAGGATAGAGAGAGAAATGTACATGGGGCTTTGTGTTGTGTAATGTGGAGACACATATACATAATTAGAGAGTGAGTGTGTGAGATACACATGCGGACATGGGGAGAGATGAGGATCCAGATAAATGGGTGTTTGTGCGTGTCTGTGTGTGTTTGTGCATGCATTTGTGTGTGAGAGGGAGTGTGTGTATGTGGAGTCGAGAGACCACTACTGATATAAACCTAGTATAAGGGAAGGGGGAATGGTGTGACATGTGTAGTAGCGGGATAGCATGGGTGCGGGTGGGGGGAGCAGACTATTTGGAAGAGACATCGAGTGTGTGTGTGGGAGAGGCGTGCGAGAGCGAGAGAGAGAGAGAGAGAGCTAGTGACGGACAGAGAGAGAGAGAGAGAGAGAGAGAGAGAGAGAGAGAGGAAGAGAGGCGGCGAGAGGGGTCGTTTGTGCCCATAAATGGCGTATAGATAGGGAGACAATGTTGATGTTGTTCGAAATTGGCCTATGTACGGAGACGCAAGGGAAGCGAGTCATCATGTGTGTGATAGGGACTTCATGAGAGATCTAGAATAGATGGTGTAGAGAACAATGTGCGAGATCGAGAACGATGATACATTACGGAGCTAGGGAAAGAGTCACGACATGTATGTATACAGGGAAGGAGTTGGGGCGGGTCCGCATGTTGGAGAGATAGAAAGAGGAGAGTGGTGCACAAGGAGACAAAGTGTGCTTGTTTGCAGTGGGGGTGGTGTGTGAGGTGAGTGTGGGAGAACCACATAACTAGGGAGATAGACGTTTGGGGGCGACGTTTTGTGTGTATGGGAAAGATACACTCTACATAGTGCATGTGCTTGGAAAAGAGAGATGCCAGGAGACCTAGAGAGTGGGGGAAGAGATGTGTGCATGCCCGAGAGACAATGTGATAGAGACCTATATTGGGGTCCGGACTTTAGAGGAGAGAGGGATGTTAATGTGCTCGTGTGTTGGTGTTTGGGGGAGAGAACGACTTCTCTATGTGGGTGTGTGGTGGGGGGCGACGAGGGGGGGGGGGTTGGCTTCAGATAAAGAGTGAGGTGTCTGTATTTGAGGGACTTCAGCGTAATTGAGATATACATGGTCAATAGTGTGTGCGCTCATGGTTGATCAATTTGTTTCACAGATTGGGCTATGAGATAACGATACTTTTGAACATGCGTGATATACCTTGATGTACCAGAATTACAAACCTAAGATTGGAATTTTGGAATTCGACTCCATCATTAGCTTTTGTAATTCATTTAAACGGAGGTACATTTTTAAGCTGGGATTTCGTGATTTCTAATTCATATATCAAACCTAGAGATATACACATACGGGCATGTTCAAACTTTATAATCATCCACTTTATTCATACACATACACATTTTTGCTTTTGTCATCATATTTAGGATAAACACATCTGGAATTTCATTTGAATTGGACCGTATGATGGTATTTGCTTGTAGTAGCTCAATGATCCATATTTGAATTGAATTGACAATCTAAGTTTCGAGTTGGATACATTGATTTTCAAAACTTGCACTTTTTTGCGTGCAAAAGAAACAAAACCATGATATCATAGTCGGTCGTACAAGAGCAGAATATAATTTCAGGCGCCAAAAGCATTCAAACTTCCCGCTCACCTCGAAATATCTCGCGCCCAAAAGCTTAGTCCTGCGATATTCCTGTTTTACCGCTTCCACATGAACGAAAAAGGGCTGCTTTGGTAACTCCATTGTTTTCCCCTCTTTGCCCCCAACATTCTTCCCCAGAGCCCCTCCTCTTCCCCGCCCCGACCCCCCCCCAACCACGGCAAGCCGCCGAATCTAGTCCTCCGCCGCAGCGGTGGACCTCACACCCCGTGGGATCTACCTTCCGCACCTTGGAACCCCCAATTGCCAAATCACCACTTCACCGAAGCCGCTACATTTCCATGGCTCAGTGGAAGCACCGGACTACATTTCCCCATAAGAGAGGCTACCAAGGATAAACATACCAAGCATTTCAATCATACACACAATATGCCCGATATGTGTAAATACAACATGGCATCACAACAAAACTCTACAACTCAAGGTATTCATTCATTAGGCTCCGAGGAGCCAAGTATTACAAACATGGGTCTGATGACCCAGCATTCAAGTCATACAAGCAACAAGCACAAGCGGAAGCTTAACTTGTCTGAGTACAGACAACTACAAATGAAAAAGGCCGAGAAGCCTGACTATCTACAAGACCCTCCCAAGGTACAAGATCGTAGCTGAGGTAACAAGCTAAACGTCGAAGTCCACGCGGAAATACTAGTGAGACTGACGTCTCTCTGTAAAAACATAAATTAAGCAAACGTGAGTCCAAATGTACCGAGCAAGACTTACATCAGAACTAGCTACATATGCATCAGTATCAACAAAGGGATGGTGGGGTTTAACTGCAGCAAGCCAGCTTTGACTCAGTGGCTATCCTGAACTACGACTGCAAGTAACTATTTGTGGTGGCGCACACGAGTCCACATATTCACCAGATCAATACACCACTATGGATCCGCTCCCGTCTCCCTACGAGAACGCCATCCATAGCACTCACGCTTATCTTGCGCATTTTAGAGTATCCACTTTCACTTGTCTATGAACCGTATAGGCAACCCAAAAGTCCTTTACCGCGGACACGGCTATTTGAATAGATCATTTGTAACCCTGCAGGGGTGTACTTCTTCACACATGCTCTCGCCACTTACCACCATGTACACGTCGTGTATCTCGGCAACCTTCAAGCGGAAGCTTGGCGAGGGAGTCGGCCACGACGTGACTAACAACACAAGTCTCTTGTCCAGGTTTCGCTCACAGCCCCAAACGATGTGTGCAGGGTTCCCGAGACACCAAACGGCCGGGCGCCCGGTACACCGTGCCACGGTGTATCTACCGCATCATAGCCCACCCCTAGGGTCAGCGCTACGCACGACCTGCAACACATATCCTACAAACACCAGAAACTTGTTGCAACTCCTGGACAGAGATCAAGGCGGTTAATAAGTCGAGAGGGTCCATTGGTTTCGGGCCCAACGCGTGGTAGTAGTTGTTCATGGATCACAAACACAGAACTCAGTTCCTAAGAACGGTTTCAATGAGACAACCCACCATGTACTCCTACATGGCCTCTTACTGCTACCTTTACCAAATCGTGTTCAGACACTTAGCTCACACATAGTAGGACATGTTCATCACCACTCCAATTCATCCCCAATGAATCAGACCCGACTCAACTCTAAGAAGTAGCAGGCATGACAAACAAGCATGAATGAGTAGGCACATCAGGGCTCAAACAACTCCTACTCATGCTAGTGGGTTTCATCTATTTATTGTGGCAATGACAGGTCATGCAAAGGAAAGGGGTTCAACTACCGCAGCATGTAACAGTTGAATCGTTGTTGTCCTAATGCAGTAAAAGAGAGCAGGAGCGAGAGAGTGGGATTGTATCGGAATGAACAAGGGTGTTTTGCTTGCCTGACGGAGTGGTAGAAGGATACTGCCCTTCAGTTGGATACTCGTGAATATCCCCGGAGCCAGAACATACCACGAAGTGGTAGGTTCTGGAAACCTACCACGAAGAACACATTGAAGCACAATCATCACATGGCAGTATGCAACAATATGATGCATGCATTGACATGGCAAAATGAGTGTGTTTTGGCTAATGCTACTTAGAACAGGTTGGTTTGAGCTCATATGAATCAAAGATTCAAATGCAAACCCAAAATAAGAGGTCGCATTAGTGCATTAACTTGTTTCATCTAAACAGCAAGGTTAATGTGTTCTTACATGCATGAAACTAGTATAGATGGAAAGGTTGAATTTTCTGATCAATTTTCATATATGAATCTTTGCATTTGGAGTTACAGATTAATTTCTATGAATTTTTGAAGTTTGTGATATTTTCTGGAATTTCCTAAATAAGAATAAATCCAGAAAATACTTATTGCATCAGCATTGCGTCACTGTGACGTCAGCAGTCAACGGAGTCGGTCCAGGTCAAACCTGACCTGTGGGTCCCGTCGGTAAGTGACTAACCTAACTAATCTAAATTAGTTAGCGTTAAACTAACACTAATCTAGTTTAGTTAGTGGCTTGGGGCCCACACGTCAGTGACCCAGGGGGGTCACATTAGGGTCAACCCGGGTCGAACTCGCGGGAGTTGACCCGGGGCTCATCACCGGCAAGGCCAGGGACGGCGGAGAGGTGCGGGTTTCCTCCTCCGGCGACCAAATGGACGGAGGAGGGCATATACGAGTAGCTGGGAGAAAGCCGCATCGATTGGGGGTGGAGGTGGAGCTCGGGGTCGCCGGAAACGACGCCGGCGACGACCTTGGGGGACACCGGACCTTGGGCGAGCTCGGGCTCGTTGCTAGGGGGCACGGCGAGGCGCGTGGGGTGGTGCTACGGTTCCTGGGGATGCGATGAGTGTGGTGGCGTGCTCAGTTTCGAGCCAACGTGGTTGTGGCCACGACGGCGATAAGCAGAGGCGGTGGTGCGTGCGGGCAAGTTCGGTGCAGTCTCTGTGGTGCGCGGCAGGGCGAACGGAGAGGGGGAGAAGGGGCAGGAGCTCACAGTGGTTCCAGGAAGACGAACGGTGAGCTCGGAGGAGGTCAGACGGCGACGAGGCGGCGAGGGGGATCTCCGGCAACGATCAGTGAAGACGAGGTCGATGGAGGCGGTGCAGAGCGTACGAGCGCTCGGGGCTCGGCTATCTCGCTGAAGCAGACGATGGCGGAGCTCATGGACATGGTGCGGTGGCACGAGGACGACGGTGGGCGCGTCTACGTCGACGGTGCGGCGGTAGCTGCGTCGTCCATGGCGGGAGAGGGCGAGAGAGAGGAGCAGGGGGGCGAATGAGGTGTCCAGGGGATCGGGGCGGTGCCGCGGAGCTGCTTCGAGGCGCTGGTTTGGCAGGCGAGCAGGGAGATGGCGTGGCGCGACGCGCGCGCGTGCGCTGTCTCCCTCCTCTGCCTACTGGCTTAGGTAGGTGAGGACTGGCACGGGCCAGGTCGGCCGGCCCAGCCAGGTATGTGGCCTGTGGCCTTTTGTCTCTCCCTCTTTTCCATTTAATTCTGTTTTTCTATTTTTCTGTATCTGTTGGGCTTTATTAAAAATAGCTAGGCACTTCCAAAAATCCTGAAAATAATTGTGGGCTCTGTTTAGATTATTCTCAACAGCCCTCACTTATTTCCTGAATTATTTGGGCATTTAGACTATTTCATAGCATTTAAATGCCCAAATGCAAATAGGTAATGATTTAATCCAGTGACCTTATGTGTCCTAGAAAAATGTGAACCAATTTTTGGCAGAGATTCTAACCCAAGGCAAAAATGATGGACATTTTAGAAGGGCATTTCAGGTTCATTGAAAAAAGATTTTAGTAAACCCTAGTCGGATTAAGGGGGGTGCTGGGGGTTCTGTCATCCCCATTTCCAAATTTCTGAGCAAAATAAACATGATGCAACACCAGAGGCTAGCACTAGGCATTACCAGAACCAGGGATGTGACAACTCACCCCCACTAAACAAGAATCTTGTCCAGAGATTCAAGACATGAGGTAAGAAGACAGAGGGGACACAAGCTAATAGAATCTTCACGATCTAGGTTGCACTTCATAAGAATGTTGATATGATCACCATCTTTGTCTCGATGTCTTGCTCTGAGAACTCCAACAAACATGACAACGAGAGGAAAGGGAAAAATCTAGAACGGTCGATCTTCTCGAAGATCGAACAACTCAGGATCAACTCACGGAATGAGACATAGCAACATCTCTTGAGCTAAGACAGGAAGCACACATCCAAAAGAATGGAGTGAAGCAGATGACGAAGGTTCACTAGGTAGACAACAAGTTCACGCTTAACAAGGTGGTGAACAGTTGTCAACGTAGCGAGGATTTGAGTTGCCATGATACCATAACGAGACACCTTAGAGGAGGTGACTCGTAGAGTTATTTCCTTAAGTGGCAAAAAGAATTACTTTTGATTCAGAGATCAACAAAATTCTCTAAACTAGCCTAAGGCAGTTCACCAACAATCGTTTGGGGAAGTACGAAAGGATGGCATACCCGGACTAGAATGAATGATGCAAACTACCTTGTTGAAGACAACGCAATGGATGATTTTGCTTATCATCGGAAATGGATGGGACCCATGGTAAGTCCACTTTTGAAGATGATATTGGACAACAACTGCCGAGAAGGGCAGCCTATGGGGAATTGGCACAATGGCGGTGCAAGCTGGGTACAAAATGCAACTGTTGGGAATGTTCCAACCATCATATCGGCCTAAGATTCAGATCCGATTGGTGATAGGATACTTCAGACTCAGCATGTCTGAAAAGAAAGTTTGCAACACAAATCGACGAGATGACGTTGCAAGATTCTCGGGAAATGAACTACGATAGTAAGCTCCAAAACATGAGCTGGTTCTGCTACACACATGTGAGCACGCTGGCCCAGACAAGCATGACCACGTAGTAGTCTTACAACAAAACACTACCGAGTTCTGGTTGGCAACCATCAACGAGGATATCAAAGTCCTTGCATAAGGCATGCTCTTACGAAGGAACTTCTTCTCCTTGAACAAGTCATTCAGTGGCTTGGTGTACTAGGAGATACATATGGAATGGAGGTAGCGAGCCTATCATACCATAGCATACTTCATACATGCCTGACTAACTTGGGATGATTTCAGCGGAAACAAAAACAATCTTTCTCGAACTCACGGCGGCAACTTGCACCAAATGCAGGTGAATCAGAGAAAGTCACTTCTTTCATCCAACACATGCTTCATGAACGGAACACAAAGGCATTGCTTACAAAGTTTCCAACACTAGCTTTAATGTTCACCGCAAATCATGGAGATGATAATTATTTTGCCAATGGGCTCAACAAAAATTCATCCATTTTTCCATATAAATGGAGTTCCACGATTAAGTGAACACGGTGATGGCATTGGTCAGACCAAAAGATGTAATGGTGTATGCTCGAGGGATCAACCACGAGTAAGACAACATTACGAACATCGTTGGTTTTGATTTGACTTGACGATAGCCCATACCCAAGTGAAAGTTTTGACAAGGCAATAGATCCAACAACTGATCACAAGGACCAATCGATGGAGATATCATCTTTCTTCAACACACACACACACAAGGATAACCCTTTGGAATGAGCTAAGTCAGACAAGATTTTATCTTCCAACTCTCCATGTTGTTATTTAGCTTGACCAACTAGCTCAGGGGTATCCCACAGAATCTTGGAGAATGGGTGGTTTGGGGAAAACCAACATGATCACGAACTCAACATAGAGGTCAGGTGACAACCTGGTAATACTTCCGAGAAGATATTCGGAACATCACGAACCACCGATATGTTATTAAGCTCAAGAACAATCTTGCTTTTCAGGGCAAGATGATATGATCAAATAAGCAAGGGGTTGACACAATCCTAACTCATTGATCGAAGAATCCACCAGGAAAATGGTCTAGGTAGCACAATCTATCTTAGAATGATGATTCTATAACCAACACGCTAAGAATGAGGTCATTGTCCATTATCTACCAAGCAACGGGGTTGCTAGGAGTATTGATTTCGCACATCATAGTTCACTTGTCGGCATTCCGGTTGCGACAACACGGAACCGAGGAATGAATAATGATGGCAAGAAGTATCACTGCAGCAAGAATTCATAAGAGTTGGCGCAAATCTCATGACATTCTTGACATAACACGGTAATACTTCAAGGTAGAACAGAATCAAAAGCTGGGTTGGCATTTTGATCTGTGGAGCACAACTATTTTGACCCAATCCTGGATATGGATGAGGTACTGGAGTTTGTTTCTCGTAGTCATTCTGAATAGAACGGCTTGACGGACCACAAGAATAATAAGTATCGATAACACGAATGCACAATTACTCCTGACTATCAATTGATAGACGAAGGTCAGAATACAACTGAAGAGGGACAACTCAAAGGAACATATATCTTTCTGAGTTGTGGATGCATAGATTAGTATGTCGATCAAAGCTCAACATTTCTTCCCGATAACCCGTGCAGAAGGTAGAACTGGCAGATTCACAATATAGAATGGAGAACTCATCAAGAGCACGCTGGTTGTGATCTTTTGGTTCAAAAGAACTCCTGCCAAGAATGGTTCATGGTATTTGGAAGAACGATATTCCATGGACCTCGAAGACTATCACAAAGGTTACTAATATCCTAAAGGAACGAGCAAGTGTCCCAAGAACAATTCGTGCTTCAGTTGTGGTCAAACTGGACACTATGCCCGACAGTGTCCCAAGAACACCAAGCACGTAGCTCCATATCAGCCGCAAGTCAACTACATGGAGCCGTATTACGCCCCCGATATAATCCAAGGGCAAGTACATCACATCTCCGCAGACGAAGCCCAAGAGGACCCGGAAGTCGTCATTGGTATGTTTCTTGTTAACGACATACCTGCCATAATTTTATTTGACTCTGGGCTTCCCACTCTTTTATTTCGCAGGGTTTTGCTTCCCAAAACAATTTTCCTTGCTCGATTTTGGGAAAGCACATGCTGGTACAATCCCCGGGATCCATACTCAGAAGCAATCTCGTCTGCCGAAATTTGGAGATTGACATCAAGGGCGTCAAGTTTCCAACATCGTTGATAATCATCGATTCCAACAAATTGGATGTCATTCTGGACATGAATTGGTTAACCCAATATCAAGTCTGCATCAGCTGTGCGACCAGAGAAGTTACCCTGAAAAATATGGAAGGTCGCACCACAAGTTTTTTATGCCCGCAAGCGCATCCCCACGAAGGATATGATTTTCGCAGCCGTGGCAGAAGAGGTGGAATTAATCCTAGTGGTCAGCGAGTATCCAGATGTATTCCCTGAAGAATTACCCGGCATGCCACCAGACCGAGAATAGGAGTTTGCTATTGAACTGGTGCCTGGAACCACTCTGATACATAAGAAATATTATCGGATGCCTTCCTCGGAATTGGTGGAATTGAAGAAACAACTGGATGAGATGCTGCAAAAAGGATACATTCGTCCAAGCTCTTCACCATGGGGATCACCAGCAATCTTCGTGGACACAAAGGATGGCAGTGTACGAATGTGCGTAGACTACCGACAGCTGAATGATGTCACCATTAAAAACAAGTATCCACTGCCGAGGATTGATGATCTGTTTTATCAACTCAGTGGGGCCAAAGTATTCTCAAAGATTGATTTGAGGATGGGATATCATCAACTCAAGATAAAGAAGGAAGATATTCCTAAGACCGCATTCACCACTCGGTATGGTCTTTATGAATACACCGTTATGTCCTTCGGCCTCACCAACGCTCCTGCATTCTTTATGCATATGATGAACAAGGTGTTTATGGACTTCTTGGACAAATTTGTGGTGGTGTTCATTGATGACATCCTCATTTACTCCAAGATCAAGGACGAGCATAAGGAGCATCTTCGGGCAGTTCTGCAAAGGCTTCGCGATCATCAACTGTATGCCAAATTCAGCAAATGTGAGTTTCGGCTCCAGCAAGTGGAATTCCTCAGACATATCCTCTCGGCAGAAGGAATCTCGGTGGACCCAAGCAAGGTAAAAGATTTACTTGATTGGTCGGTGCCCACCACCGTCTCAGAAATCTAGAGTTTCCTTGGACTGGCCGGATATTATCGCCGTTTTATCGAAGGATTTTCCAAGACCGGCAAGCCAATGACTGAGCTTCTCAAGAAGGATAAGAACTTCGTATGGACTGAGGACTGTGAACGGAGCTTCAATGAGTTAAAAACCAGGCTGACATCAACACGCGTATTAACTCTTACAGACATCTACCGCAGTTTTGATGTGTACTCATGCAAGATGGCAAAGTGGTGGCCTATGCATCTCGCCAACTGCGGCAACATGAAGGAAACTATCCTACTCATGATTTGGAATTGGCCGCTGTGGTGCACGCTTTCAAAATCTGGAGACATTATCTGATTGGTAAGAAGTGCCAGATATTCACCGACCATAAAAGTCTCAAGTATATATTCACTCAACTCGACCTGACCCTTCGACAGCGAAGATGGCTCGAGTTGGTTAAGAACTACGACCTCGGAATAAATTATCACCCGGGCAAAGCTAATGTGGTGGCTGACACCCTCAGCCACAAACCAGCCAACCTTAATGCTCTAACGGATTCCTTACCTCGGGAGCTTTATGAAGAAATCATGCAGCTAAACTTGGTGATCACCGACACCCGTCTTACCAATATATTGGAAGTTGCCCCTACTCTCGAAGAAGAAATCCGCAGTGCTCAGGCGGAGGATAAGGTGTTACAAATATATGTTTAGAAGCACCAAGGGCGTGCACCAGATTTCTCTATGGATCAGCAAGGTTCGTTACGGTTTCGCGGAAGACTTTGCGTACCCGACCAAGAAAGTCTGAAGAAGAAAATATTGGCGGAAGCACATGAAGCACCATACTCAATTCACCCCGGTGGTACCAAAATGTATGAGGATCTTCGTTAGGTATTTTGGTGGGATGGAATGAAGAAAGACATCGTGTATTTTGTGGCCTGTTGCGACATATGCAATAAGGTGAAGGCGGAACATCAAAAACCCGCTGGACTCCTCCAGCCTCTGCTGGTATCCCAATGGAAATGGGACGACATTTGCATGGATTTCATTACCAGATTACCAAGGTCACATCGAGGAAACGACGCGATATGGGTCATAGTGGACACCTTAACCAAGGTGGCACATTTCCTGCCTATTCGGACTACATACCGTGCAAATCAACTCGCACAACTGTATGTATCAAGAATCGTCAGTCTACATGGAGTACCCAAGACTATCACCTCCGACAGGGGATCTCTTTTCACCTCCGCATTTTGGTCCCGACTACATCAAGCCTTTGGGACCGCTCTGAAGTACAGCACAGCTCTTCATCCTCAGACAGATGGACAAACTGAACGAGTAAATCAAATACTCGAAGATATGCTCCGGGCATGTCGTTTGGTACTCCAACGGTTAACCGGACATCCGCAAAGTCCATTTGAGTGTCCAGCAAAAACCCCCTTAAAAACCAGCCCAAAACCCACCAAACTCTCTTCCATGCTCTAGGTCGTTCGATCACGATCGTGTGGGCGAAAACCGCACCTCATTTGGAGCCTCCTAGCTCCCTCTACCTATAAATATGTGGGCATCCCGAAATTACAATCGCAGTCAAACCCACCTCGCGCTGCCGGACAAAGTCCGCCCGCGCCGCTCGGCGAATCAGCTCGCGCCACATCATCAGCCCGTCGCCGCCGCCGCGCCGGCCCGCGAGGCCCGGGCGAGGCCCCCGCGGACCGCCGCCGTCGCCTCCCGGCCCGGCCATCGCCTCCGCGCCGCCCGCCGGCTCCCTCCGCCCCGCCGCCGGCCGGCCCCGCCGCGGCTCGCCGCCGCCAACCGCCGCGCCGCCGGAGCCCGTGCCCGCCGGCGCCCCTCGCCGCCTCCGGCGCGCCACCGCCGCCTCCCTCCCTCGCCGCCTCCTCTTCCTCCATCGCCGGCGAGGTCGGAGCCCGAGCCCGAGCCCCTTCGCTCGATCGGATCTGGAAGATCCCTAGTACGTTGACTTTCTCGCGACCCCGAAAATTCCCAAGTCTGTGATTTTTCTCATTAAGTGCCTCTGTTTGTGATGCCATAACTCCTTGCATGTAGCTCCGATTCGCGCGTGTAATATGTCAAATTGTTCGCCTCGTGATGCTCTACGATTTGTTCAATTGCATCATGGTCATTAGAGGTCATCTTGATGCCCAAATCTCTGTTGGAAGAGGGCTAATTGCTGTTATCTGCCGGTTCTTATCAGAACTTGGAGATTTGTCATTTTTGTATCATTTAATCTGCGCATCTTATGAGCATGAGCTCTACATGCGTTTTGAAGTATGCCATGCCATCTTTCCTGTGGTGTAGTCCATGTATTTTTGTGATCTCTGTGGTGACTAGCACAAGCATGCAAAGTAGGCTCCATAATGTTTCTGATTTCAGGGACTTAGTGATTTCTCCAAGTCCTCGTCTGCTGTTATTTTGTTTCCATGTAAACTTGATGCTACAGAGAGATCCGTGCATATTTTGGAGATGTTCAGTAAGGATGGTTTGTTGCTATGGTTGTAATTGATCCATTCCTGCTCTTGTTTGCAATTATACAGTACCATAGCATGACTCAAGCTTGCTCTACTTTTGCTATAAAATATTTCTGGCAGATTCTTAACATGATATGCAATTTTGCCAAGCTTATTGTAGTTGATCCATACATGCTATGCAATTGTTCTTGCTATGGATAGGTTCGTAATCATGCCGACTTGCTGTAGGTGTGCTTGGTTTGTAGTGCATTGCTCTGTAGTGGGTGCATCAAGCTCACAAAGAGGCCTACATATTATTATTTCTGCCATGCTCTGTTTTCTGCTAAGTCTGAAACCTGATAACGAAACTTGCTATGTTTACATGCTTGCCATCATATCTTATGGTCCTTTTCGGCTTATAGTCGGTAAGGGACTTTTGTCATGTGCATTTAGTAGAACACTTCCATGCCTTGTCTTGCTATGTTAAGTTCCTGTAGCATGTTGATTTCATGCTCTGGACATTGCTACCTGATGCTGTTTTCTGCCATGTCCAGTTTTTCAGTCTGTGAACCTGTTATGTTTTGCACTTTTGCCATGCTTGTTTGAGCTTGTTATGTTGTGAACTAGCCGTAGCTCAGTGTTCATCTTGTGTCAAGCATCTCCTGTAGATTACTGTGATATGATTTGTTGCTATGTTGGAGTGCTGTAGCATTGTTACTTGTTGCATTTTAAGTGCTATCATGCTGTTAATCGCAGATTCGTGTCATTCTTGTTTTGCTTGCCATTTGCAAACCGTGCATCCGTTTCCGGTGATCTTTATATCGATTTCGACCGAAATCATCTCATCTTTCCAGTGGCATGCTTGTTTTTCCAAGTTACTACCTTGTTCATCATTTTCCTTCCGGAGCACGCATATGCATCGCATATCATATCTTGCATATCATACATGTTTTGCATCATGTTGCTTGTGCATTTCTCGTGGTTGATTGTGGTTCTGTTTGTTTGTGTTCTTGTCTTGGTTAGAGCCGGGAGACGAGTTCGTGAACGAGGAACCTGTCGAGTACGCTTACGAGGATCAAGCTTTCGACAAGTCTGAGAACCTTGCAGGCAAGATGACCACCCCTCGAAATCACTTCTATCTTTGCTATGCTAGTTGTTCGCTCTATTGCCATGCTACGCTACCTATCACTTGCTATATCATGTCTCCCATTTTTCCATGTCAGCCTCTAACCATTCTTTCCTAGCAAACCGTTGTTTGGCTAAGTTACCGCTTTTGCTCAACCCCTCTTATAGCATTGCTAGTTGCAGGTGAAGTTGAAGTTTGTTCCATGTCGGAACATGGATATGTTGGGATATCACAATATCTCTTATTTAATTAATGCATCTATATATTTTGGTAAAGGGTGGAAGGCTCGGCCTTATGCCTGGTGTTTTGTTCCACTCTTGCCGCCCTAGTTACTGTTATACCGGGATTATGTTCCTTGAGTTTGTGTTCCTTACGCGGTCGAGTGATTTATGGGACCCCCTTGACAGTTCGCCTTGAATAAAACTTCTCCAGCAAGGCCCAACTTTGGTTTTACCATTTGCCGCCTAAGCCTTTTTCCCCCGGGTTTTCGCGAGCCCGAGGGTCATCTTTATTTAAACCCCCGGGCCAGTGTTCCTCCGAGTGCTGGTCCAAACTAGAGCCACTTGCAGCGCCACCTTGGGGAAACTCGAGGATTGGTTTTAGCTGTACGTAGTGTTCATCCGGTGTGCCCTGAGAACGAGATATGTGCAGCTCCTATCGGGATTTGTCGGCACATTAGGGCGGCTTTGCTGGTCTTGTTTTACCATTGTCGAAATGTCTTGTAAACCGGGATTCCGAGACTGATCGGGTCTTTCCGGGAGAAGGTTTATCCTTCATTGACCGTGAGAGCTTATGATGGGCTAAGTTGGGACACCCCTGCAGGGTATTATCTTTCAAAAGCCGTGCCAGCGGTTATGAGGCAGATGGGAATTTGTTAATGTCCGGTTGTAG
Organism: Aegilops tauschii subsp. strangulata; assembly: GCF_002575655.3. NCBI lineage: Eukaryota > Viridiplantae > Streptophyta > Magnoliopsida > Poales > Poaceae > Aegilops > Aegilops tauschii. Next base: position 466,404,239 of record NC_053036.3, on the reverse strand, counting down.
ATAACTTGTCACTTGACCCCAATTAAAATACATCAACCGCGTGTGTAGCCGTGATGGTCTCTTCTCGGCGGAGTCCGGGAAGTGAACACGGTCTGTGTTATGCACGACATAAGTAGGTGTTCAGGATCACTTCTTGGTCATTGCTAGATGACGTCCGTTCCGTTGCTTCTCTTCTCGCTCTCGTTTGCGCAAGTTAGCCACCATATATGCTTTTGCCGCTGCAGCTCCACCTTATTACACCTCCCTTTCCTATAAGCTTATATAGTTTTGATCTCGCGGGTGTGAGATTGCTGAGTCCTCGTGACTCACAGATTCTACCAAAACAGTTGCAGGTGCCGACGATGCCAGTGCAGATGACGGCGTCGATCTCAAGTGGGAGTTCGACGAGGAACGTGGTCGTTACTATGTGTCTTTTCCTGATGATCAGTAGTGGAGCCCAGTTGGGACGATCGGGGATCTAGCATTTGGGGTTATCTTATTTTCATCTGGATTTTGACCGTAGACGGTCTATATGATTGTATTTTGGATGATGTATGAATTATATTCATGTTTTGTGTGAAGTGGCGATTGTAAGCCAACTCTTTATCCCATTCTTGTTCATTACATGGGATTGTGTGAAGATGACCCGGTAATGCCTCTAAGTCGTGCCTCGACACGTGGGAGATATAGCCGCATCGTGGGCGTTACAGCCGGGTCTTCAAACAGGCCAGCAAGTTAAATCCCAATAATAAGGAGAAAGGGTCGCAAAGCGATGACGATGACGAGGAACCCCGACCACCGAACATAGGGGGACAGAAGAAGTTTCCCCCCAAGTCAACACAGTGAACATGATATACGCCACCTATATCCCCAAGAGAGAGCGCAAGCGTGCACTCAGGGACGTCTACGCGATGGAGCCAGTCGCCCCAAAGTTCAACCCATGGTCCTCCTATCCGATCACTTCCGATCGCAGTGACCATCCGACCAATATCCATCATGGCGGTTCAGCCGCACTGGTCCTTGACCCAATTATGGACGGATTCCACCTTATACGGGTCCTCATGGATGGTGGCACACTAGTAGAAAAAGGGGCTTTTGGCCCGGTTGGTAAGGGCCTTTAGTCCCGGACTAATGCCTCCCCCCTTTAGTCCCGGTTCTTACACGAACCGGACTGAAGGTCGCGGCCACGTGGAGCTCCACCTTTAGTCCCGGTTGGTAACACCAACCGGGACTAAAGGAAATTTTATGATTTTTTTTTTTGAAATTTTTTTCTGAAATTTTTTTATTTTCAAATTTCTGAATTTTTTTAACCTCTAATCTCTAATCACCCCTCATCATTACAAATCATCTAACTTCCCGGACGGTCACCCATCCTCTCACTACTCCAGACTGAGCACGCTTAACTTCCGGGTTCTATTCTCCCTCGTTTCCAAGTCTGCACTTGTTGTTTTCCTGACAATAGTAAGATATCAATCCTATTAACCCTCAGGAATTTAGCTTGAGCATGAAGTGACACATTTCACTGTTTGAGTTTGAAACTATTGTTTTAAAAAACAATAATTATTTAGTAACACTAATATTTCTGGAATAATTAGTTTGACCATTGTTTGACCACTGTTTGACCACAGTTTGACCACAATTTGACCAGATTTGACCAAAATTCAAAAAAACTGAAATAATTATTTAGTAACACTAATATTCTAGAATAATTAATTTGACCATCGTTTGACCACAGTTTGACCAGATTTGACCACATTTTTTCCAAATATAAAATTTGAAACTATATTTTTTTCTGTTACTAGTAAGTTTCTCACTAGTAAGTTTGAATTTTTTTGAATTTTTTTGCCTCTCTAGATCTTAAAAGCCCTGTAACTTTTTTCTGTTAGGTTTTGGAGGATTTTGAAAATGTTTAACAGGGTTCCCCCAGCTAAAATCGGATGTAACTTTCCGAGTAGATGATTTTTCATATAAATAACTTTTTAATCCGAATTCGTATGCAAAAGTTATGCCCATTTTACAAATTCCAGAGAGATTTTGCAAATAAAGTCAAAATTCATATTTGTAAATTTTCCCAACAACTAGACCACATATCACATGGGAAACTTATTTTATTTTATTTTTTGACATTTCCATCATTTTCTTTTGTTTTTTCTAAAACTGAAAAGGCGGTCCACAGGGGGGTAGAGTTTGAAAATCGGACCTTTAGTACCGGTTCGTGCCATGAACCGGTACTAATGCCTCAAAGCCCATTAGTACCAGTTGGTGGCACCAACCGGGACTAAAGGTCTAACCTTTAGTCCCGGTTGGTGCCACCAACCGGTACTAATGGGCATCGCACCCTTTAGTCCCGGTTCCTGGCACCAACCGGGACTAAATGGCCCGGGTGAACCGGGACTAATGGCTTAGCCGCACGAACCGGGACCAATGCTCACATTAGTCCCGGTTCGTGACTAAACCGGGACTAATGTGAATATTGCCCTGTGACGAAAGCCCTGTTTTGTACTAGTGGCAGCAGCCTGAACCTGCTCTATCAGGATACAGTGCGCAAAATGGGTATTGATCCCGCAAGGATCAAGCCCACCAAAACCACCTTCAAAGGTGTCATATCAGGTGTAGAGGCCTGCTATACGGGCTCGATCACACTGGAAGTGGTCTTTGGATCCCCGGATAATTTCCGAAGCGAAGAGTTAATCTTCGATATCGTCCCCTTCCGCAGTGGCTATCATGCACTGCTCGGACGAACCGCATTCGCTCGATTCAATGCGGTGCCGCACTACGCCTTTCTCAAGCTCAAGATGCCCGGACCACGCGGTGTCATGATGGTCAATGGAAATACGGAACGCTCCTCCGTACTGAGGAGCACACTGCGGCCCTTGCAGCAGAAGTACAGAGTAGCCTTTTTCGGAAGAACCTCAATTCGGTAGTAAAGCCCCCGGATACCATCAAGCGAGTCCAAACTACTCTGCAGCAGGACAGTCCAGCTCGTCCAGAGCGTAACTAGCAACTCGGCCTCCGTCCCAGTCCCAATCAAGCGGTGACATTTGTGCCGCGCGTACATAACTACGCACTTGAAATATCATGGGCATGGACGGAGGCACAGCTAGATCATGATCCATAATGCGGTTTAACCGCCCCTGGATCCGCATACCTTCACTTTTTCTTTTTCATTTCAGGTCTTTCTCTTCTCGAGGCTTTTCAGATAACCTGATCATCGGACCCATCACGGGACGAACACACCAAGGAGGCAAGGAGCTTTGACGTACAAGGGAACCCCCAGGTGGTCTCTGCTAACGATTGTTATACCTGTTTTGAATACCGCACGCAGCTTGCCCTTGGTCATGGCATGTTAAATAGCCTTATTTGCTTATAGCATTACTTGTACAAGTATGCCTCGACGTATTAATCAAGCCGCCGGCGATGCGGAGCCCATCTTGCGACAGCCCGGATACCAGCTCCGTCAGGCGCTCGCGGCCGCTAGCTAGCCAAGATAACTCCGTCCAGCTGCTTGTCTGCAAGGTTTGCTAACTAGATTGGCATGATGGGGCGGCGGCTTGCTCGCGCACGCCGTGCTAAGGCCAGCCATCTGGCTCGAGCGAAGGCCAGCGCGGCGGCTTGCTCGCTCGTGAGTCATGCTCGAGCCAGCCTGCCAACCCGTGCGGAGGCCAGCGCAGCGTCCGGCCCGTCCGGTGGAGCGGCGGCCAACTCGCTCATCACCGGCGCCACCGACGAACATGCATCAATAATGTTTGCAGTAATGTTCAGGAAAAATAATGATTTGAGGGGGAATAACAGGATAGAAGGTCAGATGTGGGTCCCTCGTATCAATGGTAAAACAAAATGTGTTGTTTTAAGCTGCCTCGTCAGCACGGACGTGTGGGCCAACCCTGTCATAAATGGGTTTAAATGAACCTAATCGGTAGGAGTACTAGGTAGTAGTTTTTGGCATGGATTAAGCAATTTTGGGTATGTTTTTGCTATTTTTTGTACAATAGATTCTTCCGATGGCTGGTTGAAAGTGGTAGTTTTTTGTTAAATACTCTACATATTGTAAGTAGGAGTGAAAGTTAAGCTTTGGAAGACAATAAGCATGGCTAGTTGCATAGTGCATATGTGTACATGATTGAAAGTAAATATCAACCTTGAGTGACTAATATCTTGATGGAAAACTCGAAACTATGGAATACTAGGAAAAAATGCATGGTTGGAAATACTAGCAATGTTCATGTGCGTTGCAATGAATCATAATTAGAGTAATACTTATTCACAAACTTGATACAAAACACTCTAATTTTGATATACATATATCACTAGAGATATATTATGTTTCAATTAGAATATATTCCTTGGGCTGTTTTGGTGAGGTCAGGGAGGGATGTGGTTGGTTTTAAGATACTAATTATGGGTTTTCTGCAAATTGGTAGACAAGTGAGATGTTGGTGAGAAAAGGAAACAACTTACCTCACAGTCCTTAGCTGTAGATCTAATGGTCAGAAACAACGGATGGCAAACACACCATCATCACCAACTTAGTCTTCTGTAGGAGTACTAGCAAGATCCGTGCATTCCACGGAACATCAAGATGCATTTTTTATAAAACACTTGTTGTGATTGACCCATGCGGGAGTAATCCCATGTGTAAAAACTAATGGTATCTTGACAAATATGAGATAAGGTGAAGAGGAGTGGGGCGTGGTGGTGATTGGTTGTCGGACTGAGCGGAGGCATGGGGATTGACGACGCCGGCAGCGGCCACCAGGCCAGTTTGTTCCAGAGGCTTCCTTGCTTAATTGCTCAACAATGAGGTTGTTGGAGATAAGGATGAACTAGGGAAGGCCTTGTCTGCAAATGTGGAGAGGGGTGCGGGTATCTTTTAGTGTAATTTCCATCCGTCAGATATAGATCGGACGGTCTATATTGCAAGATGGCACGCGTACCATCATCACCAACTCGGTTTTTTATAAGAGAAGAAATATAAGTATGGAGATACAAATGTATTATCGATACTTGTTTCCGTAAACTAGCATCTACATTCTATTCCAACTTTTGAACATGCGTGATATACCTTGATGTACGGGAATTACAAACCTACGATTGGAATTTTGGAATTCGACTCCATCATTAGCTTTTGTAATTCATTCAAACGGAGGTACATTTTTAAGCCGGGATTTCGTGATTTCTAATTCATATATCAAACCTAGAGATATACACATACGGGCTTGTTCAAACTTTATAATCATCCACTTTATTCATACACATACACATTTTTGCTTTTGTCATCATATTTAGGATAAACACATTTGGAATTTCATTTGAATTGGACCGTATGATGGTATTTGCTTGTAGTAGCTCAATGTTCCATATTTGAATTGAATGGACAATCTAAGTTTCGAGTTGGAGATATTGATTTTCAAAACTTGCACTTTTTTGCGTGCAAAACAAACAAAACCATGGTATCATAGTCGGCCGTACAAGCGCAGAATATAATTTCCGGTGCCGAAAGCTTCTAAACTTCCCGCTCACATCGAAATATCTTGCGCCCGAAAGTTTAGTCCTGCGATATTCCTGTTTTACCCCTTCCACATGAACGAAAAAGGGCTGCTTTGGTAACTCCATTGTTTTCCCCTCTATGCCCCCAACATTCTTCCCCAGAGCCCCTCCCCTTCCCTACCCCGACCCCCCCAACCACGGCAAGCCGCCGAATCTAGTCCTCCGCCGCAGCGGTGGACCCCACACCCCGCCGGATCTACCTTCCGCACCTTGGCTGCTTTGGTAACTCCATAAGTATGACAATGATACCCATACACCGCCGAGAATCAGGTACTATTATCCAACGGCCGGCGCCTACGTTCACTTTCCTAGCATAAGCACCGCACCTTTGAATTTCTTCAGGGCATCATTCAGTTTTTCATGAGACACGTTATTCTGCTTGCACTTGTAGGGCCATACTTCTGGCAGTGAACATGTTACATGTGCTAAATTACATACCAGTGCACATATAGTTAATATGCTTTAGTTTTGTCCTAAGTATTACTGTACTTCCTAGATATCACTGCATACTATTTTACTTCTTGAATGCTATATTTATGATAATGGTGTTGTTCTGATGCCACTTGTTGGTTCCATCAGACTGCATAATGTTCTCTATGCTTAATTACACATCAGCAAACTAGCATGTGGTTCCGCTGCTTTTTGTTCCTTTTACCCTACATTTTCTGATGCTAGCTATTACATCACTGCTCCGAGCCTCTGTTCAGTACTTGTTTGTGTGTTCTTGATCTTCCCAAGTTGCATGACTAATTTGATGCTTCTATTAATTATGGAGCTGCCAACCCCATCAAGCAAAATATTTGTTTTTGGGGCTGGCACCTCGAACAAGCATAAAAATAGAGGGAAGCAGATATATTGTCGTGTATGCACACACCCTTCTTTCATTAGTTTATATGAACCATTGATGATCAATTCGGACCAGTGCATGCGATTAAAATTAATTTTACCTAAATAGAGGGTGCAGAATAAACTACAACAACTAGATTTGCAACCACGGGATGCTGACGATATCTTCAAAGAACATTGCAACATCAGCGAGGCTTCACAGCAACATATAGTAATCCAGTGTGTTTTAGTACATGTGAAATGTAATGCGAGTGGGCTGCTTTCTTGGCTTGTGCCCTCAACCTGTAATCCTACATAATTACAATTAGTTCAGTTGTCTACTTTGCTGTATTTCTTGATTCGAATGCTTGTTTGTTGTTACGCTATACCTGAGTTGGCCAATATGTCAGCAGTGCCTGCTGTACTATCGTAAAGAAATGCATGCCTAGTTCATTTGAGTCCTTAACTTTTCCTCTCAACTTCATCACAAGACTATCTTCGTAGTTTATATAAGGCCACACTGTCAGGTGCTTTCTTAGATTCTTTCAACTGCTTAGATGCCTTGGCAACTTAAATATAGCGGTGGTACACTCCCTTTCAACTAGGGATGTCAACTGGGTCCCGTTTAATCCCGATTAAAGTCCACTAGTGGTATGATAGTTCAAAAGAGTTTTTGTTTTTTTAATGAAAATGAACTAGGGAGCTAGCAAAAACTAACTAGATGGGACTGGCGGATGTCGTTTATTTGCCACTTACATCCCTAGTTTCATCTTACCATTTTAATTTCTTTTCGGCTGATGCTGCTTCGAACCATTTAAATATAGCTTGCCATGCTCGGCAATAATTCGTATGTCGTTTACCACGTAAACTTACTGCCTGGATCATACGATAACTATCTCTTACTTATGTCCAACGGAAACCTTTCAGGATGCGTTCACACTAGGACACAATGTACAACCCCATAATCTATTTGTGGAAGCAGTGCGCCATCCATGTTACCAGATGGTAGCAGTTCAGAGGCAACACCGCCGGAGAGCGGTCTGAGCACAGATATTATAGTGCTTGAGGCTCTACTAGAGGCAGAAAGAGATGGTGTGGTTGCCATGAATGAGGTAATCTTTAACTTTTGGCTAGCAATTATGGAATTAGCGGCACACATTATGCAAGCAACCCAAGAATTGGAGGAAGTAAGAATGTTGCATTTGAAGACGGAGGAGGTCCTGCTATTTCTTCTATCTGAAGCCCAGGGTAATCCCGGTTATTATTTAGATACCAGTTGAAATTGTCATTAGATTATTGTACTTGCATGTTGTGTCATGTCTCTGAATGGATTATGTTGCAAGACCCCCTATGTTGTCCGTGTCACTACTAGGAAAAGGTCTACTAGTGGCGCACTAGTTTTGCCTACTAATGGCACACTACTGGTGCGCCACTAGTACCACGCCACTAGTATTTTTTACTAATGGCGCACCACTGGTGCGCCATTAGTATAGGCCACTGGTGCACCATTAGTATAGGCCACGGTGCGCCATTAGTAGTGGCGCACCGTCTAACCCCCACCGTGTGCCATTAGTATTTTTGAATTTTGAATTTGGATCTGGATCGCGATTTTTTTGCCCATTTTTTGCTCATTTGTTTGCATGATATTTTTTCAAATTTTGTTCTCGTTTTTGGATCTTGTACGTTCTTTTGTTGTGTTCTTTTGCCGGAGAGGAGTTCGCCGGAGAGGAGGGCCGAGGTCACCGGAGAGGAAGAGGAGGAGGTCACCGGAGAGGCGCTCGCCTACATCGCCGGAGAGGAGGAGGAGTTCACCGGAGCATCGGAGAGGAGGAAGGAGAAACCATGAGGGGAGGGGAGGAGAGGAGGGAGGAGGAGCTCACCGGAGAGGAGGGAGGAGGAGCTCACCGGACTGGAGGTAGGAGAAATCGTGAGGGGAGGGGAGGAGAGGAGGGAGGAGGAGGTCGCCGGAGAGGAGGAGGGTAGTATGGTGGAGGAGAGAAGGGGAGATGGAGTGGAGGAGAGGAGGAGATGGAGTGGAGGAGAGGTGGAGTGGAGGAGAAGAATGAAGAGGTAAGGAGGAGAGGACCACGCCCAGCCATATATACGGCATAGTAATGGCGCACCGTGGGCAGGTGCGCCATTACTAACTTTTTTTTTCTTGATTTATTTTGGATTTTGAAGGTGGGAAGATAGTAATGGCGCACCATGGGCAGGTGCGCCATTAGTAAGTTTGAATATTTTTGAATTTTTTTCCCTCTCCAGATCTTAAAAGCCCCGTATCTTTTTTCTGTTAGGTTTTTGAGGATTTTGAAAATGTTAAACGAGTTCCCCCAGTTAAATTCGGATGTAACTTTTCGAGTAGATGATTTTTCATATAAAAAACTTTTTCATCCGAGTTCGTATGCAAAAGTTATGCCCATTTTACAAATTCTCGAGAGATTTTGCAAAAAAGTCAAAAATTCATGTTTGTAAATTTTCCTAACAACTAGACCACATATCACATGGGAATATTATTTTATTTTATTTTTTTGACATTTCTATCATTTTCTTTTATTTTTTTGAAACTGAAAAGGCGGTCCACCGGGGGGGGGTGCATTTGGGGGAATGTTTGGGCCAAACTACTAATGGCGCACCGTGGGAGTGGTGCGCCATTACTAGTTCAACTAGTAATGGCGCACCACACCCTTGGTGTGCCATTAGTACTTTAAAAAATAAAATAAAAATAAAAAATTTGAAACATAATTACTAATGGCGCACTATCCCCTGGTGCGCCATTAGTAGTTTTGAAAATAAAAAAAATAAAAAAATTACTAATGGCGCACCGTGGATGTGGTGCGCCATTAGTATTTTCACACTAATGGCGCACCAACACATGGTGCGCCATTACTAGTTAGTAATGGCGCACCACATGTACAGTGCGCCATTAGTGTCCATATTGGCTATAGCTGTTTTTGTAGTAGTGTGTGTTGTAATGATCCTAATTTTTTAGGCGAGGTAATCCTCAGTACTTGTATGATTGACATAAGGTGAACTGTTTTTCGTGTGAGCATATTGTATTGGATGAAATAAATGTTGGACTCAAAGTGTATCCAACCTACTCAATTCGAAGATCATGGCATTTCTAAATCATAATCATATATAAAGGTAGAATAAATCTTTGTTGTGGTTTTGAAGAAATATATAACAAAACGTAGAATTATCTGCGGATATTCGTAATCGAATACAAATTGGATTTGAATTTAGTTTGCCAGGGCCCAGGGCAAACGTGAATGCTAATTCTCCCAAGTTTTGAACGAAGCGGCTAAACACCCACTATAATTTGTGGGCTTTCTGAAGCAAGTTTTTGCGAGATGGAAATTACTGTCTACCCCTGACACTTGACATCCTTATCGACCGGATTTACACGGCTGTCGATAGGGGTAGACTAGTAACTTCAATCAGACATGACACGACGGCCTCTAAGCCCATTCAGACACGGTGGGCGCCAAACGTGGGCGGCAAAACACATTTGATTCAAGCACGTCCGAAAGACATGTGTCTCTTCCTCCATTTCCCCATTCATACACGGTGGGCGGCAAAATAAACTCTTCTCGTCCGAAATCGATGTAGGCTAATATGTTAAATAGGGGCAAATGTGTAACTTCCCTCAGATGTGACACAACCGCCCTACCTGTCAGCCCCGTTCATACACCGTGGGCGCCAACTGTGGGCGGCAAAACACCATCTCCTCACCCGAAATAGTTACCGGAAAATATTTGGGAGATTCGAGATTACCGTCCTATCCCCAACCGACGATGTCCGAAATTTTAAACGGGGGATAAGTTCGTAACTTTCCCACATTTCAAAGAAGCGCGTCCTAAAGTTTGAGATCCCCCCTCCCCTCCATTTCCCCATTCATACACCGTCGGCGCCACGACAACCTCCCCACTTCGGCCAGCCTCCTCCGTCCGCCACCCCATCCTCCACCTCGCCGGAGCCGCTACCCCTACCCCGTCGTCCACTGCAAGAGATGGACGTCTCTCATCCACGGCGCTGGACCAGGATCCTTTCATCGCGTCCTCTCGCTTCATCGGCACCGTCGTCCACCTTGCCGTTGCCGCTCCTACGACCACCTCGTCCACGGCAGCAGGATATATCCCCCGACCCGGCCGTCTGCCGTCTAAAGTCTTCTTCCCCGGCGCCGACAGCCATCGCACCCGCATCACCCTCAACGTATCAGCAGAGGCCTACACGGCGTCTCAAGAGAGGTGGTACTCTTCCATATGTGCGTAAGTTATTGATCTCACCCGGAAAATAAATCGTAATTTGTTTACTGTACTTTTCTTGTTCGTACCAAATCGTAGTGGCTAGTTGAAAGCAAACATTTGTTGTGAAGTAGCTTCGTCCGGTTTGCACCTTCAGATCCGCCATGGCACGGGCACTATACTCGTAAAGCTTATGGTTTCCCCCCTTTATATTCACTACCATCATCGTAGGGGCTTCGTTTCGTGCTAGCACTGCTCCTCAAGACCTCAACCCAAAGCTTACATGTTGAAATACGAATCTGATATGATGCTCATATCACTAAAACATAGAATGTTTAATTGGTCACCTAATGTTCCCATATTCGTTTCGAAAAGCATGTGTGCCACCCACTGGTCCAGCTAGTTCCACTTTCCTGATTTTTCTCTTGATGCTTGGGGTTTTCCCCTTTTATCTACTCTACTATGATCTGCGTAGGTGCTTTCTGTCGTACTAGCATTACTCCACCCTTCAAGCTAAACAACACAACACTCAGAATTCGAAAGCTTAGTTGTTCAAATATGATTGTTATATGATACTGATATTAGTTAACAGGCACATTTAATTGGTTAGCTAAAGGTCCCACTTGAGTTTCCGAATGCATGTTGCGACATATAGAGAGACAATAGAATTGCATTTCTTTGTCACTTGTTGACTGTACTTTCTTGTCCATACCAAATCTTAGTTGTTATTTCAAAGCAAACATCGGTTGCTAACTACCCTTTGCGCAGTTTGCAGCTTCAGATCTGCCATCCCACTACCATGGTCAACACTGTACTCATCATGCTTATGGTTTCCCCATTTTATGATGACCACGATCAGCCTACGTGGTTCGTGTCATAATAGCACTGCTCCACCCATCGAGCTAAACAAGCTTAGTTGTACAAATTCATATCTGATATTATGCTGATATTAGTAAAACTGAGAGATGTTTCATTGGTCACCTAAATGTTCCTACTTTAGTTTCGAAATGCATGTGAGCCACATATGGAGAGACCGGAAAGAATAGTATTTCTCTGTGCGCTCTTGTTCATCATGGGTGGCCAACCGACATTGTATTGAAAGACTTGTAATATCTTCAATCTGGTTGCTCTTCTGCTCTTCTTTAAGATGATCCTCTTCTCTTGCGGTCGACTGGTCAGGTCGAGTTGTTCTCCCTTAGTATATTTTGAATCTGTCAGGTCAGGTCGACTTGTTCTTCTTTCCTATATGTTGAAGCTGTCATCTGCGAAGTGTCATCACTTCTGGAGCTCTCATATTTTGAGTAGTAGGCCACATTATATTAATGCACACACCAAATTACAGCATGCATGGCATCTCTTAAAAGAATTGGAGAGATAGCACAAAGGGGTTTACACGGAGGCAGTATTGGATTAGAATCACTTGTGCATTACAAAGATAATCTCACTTGTTTTTATGTTTTCATGCATGTCAGATATTGAACATTATCAAAATGAATATGAGAATGGGCACATGAGAGGAATATTGCCGAACAATCCACTGGCTAACAAACTTGGCATGGTGGAGGATGGCCTATCTTATTCACCCATCAAGGTGCTTGCTCTAACTTGGCAAGGTTGTATTGGTCGCACATATTTTGCATCTGACCTCTTGCATTACTTCTACTTTGTTACACCATCTGCTTAGTTTAAGCATCATATATGAGTATATGCCATACCTATCCATTTTCTGTACCTATTCCATGTGTCGTCACACTATGTTTTTCCAGTCAAATGTTATTCTTTCATAATAGATGTCTAAAAGGAAGAGGGTGAGTGCAGATCCTCAAGGAGTACAAACTAGGTATTTGGAAAAGGTAGTGATACCTGTTAAATCAGATAGATCAGCAGCCACAAAAAAACAGGCCCAACTGTACCACACTTTACCCCTACTCCAGTGGCCAAAATCCTATTAGAACTGCTGAGAGCCCAGCGTCAGGTACCTGTCTATGATATCAATTCAAAATTTGAACTCCTAAATTTCTGCATATGCCTTACCTTCTCTCTTGTATGAAAACTAATTTTAGATGAATCTCCTTGCTCAAAGGATCATACGATCTCACAACAATACTGGGCTCTGCATTGCTCTTATCAGTACCTCTCTTCCTTTTGCCTTGTAACGCTGTACTTAATTAATTGCTATTTCATTATGTATCATCAGTCTGCACCTGAGCTTCATTATCCTCTGTTTCTTCCAATATTATTTGATCTATATTTACTCTTTGCAAAATGTAGAATAATGGCAACGCTTATAAAGAATCTTCTTTGGGGAATTTATTGAATTATCCTTCCATCAACATGGAGAAGGGCTTTGTCCAGCCCGTGTTAACATGTAATGTAAGTTCATCCTTATCAAGCCTTCAAACTTTGTTCTAGCATAGATTTGGATAGGCATCATTTCCTCCACTGCTGTTTGCTTTGCTGTTTACATCTGATTGGATGTTTGCAACAACTACCGGTTTCAAATTGTAGTTGTAAAAACATGTTCCTTATGCAGAAGAGATCTATTTATTTTCTTATATAATTGTGAAACCTGTTACGTGTCTCCTTGTATCTCTTTCAGAGTCGTATCTCTTATGCCAGGCAGAACTTTAGGGAAGATAGTGAGCCAAACCATCTTGAGGACAGCGAGATGACCCCAAGGTCCTGTCTTGATGAAGACAGTGAGTTGAAGCTACTCACCAGCAGGTGGGAGACAACCTGTGCATTCGTTGCCTCAATCAGTTCGACTTCTTTAGTCTCAACTTAAAGCGGAAAGGCTTGCTTCAGCTCAGCTCCGACTTGAAGTTAGAGATGTAATGAAGATGTCAGAGGACTGCCTTGGGCACCATCACGCCATACAGCTATGGGTGATGCATCTATCGTTGACACAACTTAGGTCTAATCAGCTTGTTTGGCTGTTTGGGGGGCCCGACCTGGCCAGGCCTAGTGCCTTCTGAAGTGCTATGAGTTTTGTATATTCTTTTGTCGGCACGTTTATTTGTGTTGGTGGCGAACTTTGATGCCCAGTGGATGTAATATGTGTAATAGCCGTGATAGCCTAGTGTAAGTTTGCTGCTCATTTATTTCCTTGTTGTATTGTTTATTTGTTTGCTTGTAGTCAGTGCAGTTCTTTTCCCACGGTTTGCTAGTGGCCACAATAACCTATTTTTTAAAACTAGGCCACAATAACCATGTGCTACATATTTAGTATAGTGACACTGGCCTCCTACGGGCCATAGAAACAATGGGCCTTCTACGAGCCGTAGAAACAATGAGCCTTCTACGGGTCGTATCATCAATGCGCCTTATACGGGCTGTATGATCGACTGGCCAAACATGCGCCAATGACAGACCGCATTATAGCCGTAAACGGGCTAGAGTTGGAATCGTCCGTTCATGGGCCGACCATAACGGGTTATCGTTAATAGGCCATATTTGATGACGCTATGAAAACGGCCCAACGTATTAACGGGCCACAAACGGGCCGACTGTAACCACGGGCTGAATTTGGCCCACAAGCAGAAAATGGCAGTAACGGGCTGTAAGTAACTGAATGCTGGAAATGAGCCCAAGAATAAATGCGCCCTGAGATGGCCGAAAGATAACATGGGTTGCAAACGGCCCAATGGATTAACGGGGCATTAATGGGTATAAAGTGATACACTGCTCATTACGGGCCAGTTTCACCATGGGCCGTTAATGGGCCAAGAGTTACAAAGGGCCTCATATGGGCCGAAAGATGTCATGGGCCATACATGGGCCGGAACTTAAAATGGGCTGGAATCATATTGGACGGCCCAGATGACGCTACTGGGCCTAATTCGGATAGGTCGTAACGGGCCCTGGGTTACGGGCTGTAAATGGGCTATATGCGAACAGGCCGTTAACACGCTTTCCTTGGGCCGGCCCGCCACCTTTTGACCAAGTCAAACGGGCCGGCCTTTTCACAGGAATGGGCCTCTGTTGTGCCGTGCCATGTGTCGACGTATCATAGGCGCCTTTGGCCCAATGAGTGGATTACATCTGTCCCAACGGTGAGCCGACATGTGTTTCCTCCAGCGAATGCTGATTTTACACGTGGAAAATCCCCAATGGTCGGGGCTGTTAGCGCGTTATCAGATCCAAAACCGGACCTGATAGCTTAACGGCGTTCCGTTACGGTGGATGCCATGTGTCGGTCACCCTTGACGAAAGCACTTATGTGACACGCGATTTATCGTCATGGAAGTGGACACTTCCGTGATGATAATTTTGGTAATGTCATGGAACAATTCTACGACAGCACAGGTATGACTATCTTGATTCTATCATAAAATCGTCATGGATGTACATGCATGGCAAAAATGCGACCTACTGTGACAAACACATATCATCACGGAAGTGTATTTTTTTGTAGTGTGAGGTTGCAGCTGTGGTGGACTTGATCATGGAAGTCTTGGTGATCACGCCCGATTGGACAGTACCGTAGATCGCGTACATTCTCAGGCAGGAGCTCCCAGAGGATGAGGATGAAGCTCGCCAGATAGTCTGTCGATCCAAAGCCTTCACCGTGATAAAGGGACAACTTTACATAGAAAGTGTCACAGGAGTGGCTCGATGCTACATCACCCCGGAAGAAGGTCGAATGATCCTAAACGATATCCACTCGGGGACCTGTGGTCACCATGCATCCTCTCGGACCATCGTGGACAAAGCATACCGAGCGGGATTCTATTGGCCTCGAGCAAACGAGATGGCAAAAGATATAGTCGACAAGTGCGCAGGCTGCCAATTCTACTCCAACATGTCCCACAAGCCTCCGTCTGCCTTGAAGACTATTCCACTCGTCTGGCCGCTTGCAGTTTGGGGGTTGGATATGGTTGGACACTTCAAGACCGGCAGATGTGGTTTCACTCATTTTCTTGTAGCAGTCGACAAGTATACTAAGTGGATCGAAGCCAAGCCCATCAGAAACCTTGACGCAAGCACTGCCGTTAGTTTCATCAAGGAGTTGATATTCAGATATGGGGTTCCTCACAGCATTATCACAGATAACGGCTCCAATTTTGATTCTGATGAGTTCAAAGCGTTCTGTGCGTCCCAAGGCACTCGGGTCGACTATGCGTCCATTGCACACCCGCAGTCGAATGGGCAAGCGGAAAGGGCGAATGGTTTGATCCTTCAAGGGTTAAAACCCCGACTGATGCGCGACCTCAAGCATGCTGCTGGATCTTGGGTGACTGATTACCATCCGTCCTATGGGGGCTGAAAACGACGCCGAACCGGTCGACCGACCAAACCCCTTCTTCCCGGTTTAAGGTGCCAAGGCTGTGCTTCCGAGTGACTTGCTGCACAATGCCCCCCGAGTGGAACTCTTCTCAGAAGCTGAAGTAGAGCAGGCACGCGAAGATGTAGCTGATCTCCTGGAAGAGGAACGCGAGATGGATTTGATTCGGTCGACCATCTATCAGCAAGATCTGCATCGGTTGCATGCCCGTAATGTCAGAGGTCGAGCATTTCAGGAAGGAGACTTTGTGCTCCGAGTGGATCAGAAACGGCCTCACAAGCTTGCTCCGGCCTGGGAAGGTCCCTTCATCATCACCAAGGTGCTTCACAATGAAGCATACCACATCTACAACGTAGCCAAGAATATGGACAAGCCACGCGCATGGAACGCAGAGCTGCTTCGTGCTTTCTATACCTAAAATCACTCGACCTGACGAGTTGTAATAAGAGTACTTCAATTTGCGTACCAAAGACAAGATTTTTACAGTATCTTAATGATTGATTCCCCGTAATAATTTGTGTATGAATCCCCCAGTGGGTGGCTTAGCCGCGAACCTGGTTCGCCTAAGTTAAAAAACATTCCGAGCGGAGAGAAATCCTCACACTCGGGGGCTTAGCTGCGACCCCATACTCGCCTAAGTTAAAAAACATTCCGAGTGGAGAGCAATCCTCCCACTCGGGGGCTTAGCTGTGACCCTGCACTCGCCTAAGTTAAAAAAACACTCCGAATGCAGAGCAATCGTCCCACTCGGAGGCTTAGCTGTGACCCCGTACTCGCCTAAGTTAAAAAACGCTCCAAGTGGAGAGCAATCCTCCCACTCGGAGGCTTAGCCGCGACCCCGTACTCACCTAAGTTAAAAAACACTCCGAGTGGAGAGCAATCCTCACACTCGGGGGCTTAGCTGCGACCCCAAACTCACCTAAGTTAAAAAAACATTCTGAATGGAGAGCAATCCTCCCACTCGGGGGCTTAGCTGCGACCCCGTACTCACCTAAGTTAAAAGACACTCCGAATGGCGAGCAATCCTCCCACTCGGAAGCTTAGCTGCGACCCCGTACTCGCCAAAGTTAAAAAACACTCCGAGTGGAGAGCAATCCTCCCACTCGGGGGCTTAGCTGCGACCCCGTACTCGCCTAAGTTAAAAAACACTCTGAGTGGAGAGAAATCCTCCCACTTGGAGGCTTAGCTGCGACCCCGTACTCGCCTAAGTTGAAAAACACCCCGAATGGAGAGCAATCCTCCACTCGGGGGCTTAGCTGCGACCCCGTACTCGCCTAAGTCACAAAGGTCCTCTGAGCTACGTCACAAGTACAATATACGCTCCATCCCGATCCACGAGGACGATAAGATGTTGATTGAAAATAGCGTCAGAGCTGCGCCACAAGTACAATGTACGCTCCATCCCGATCCGCAAGGACGACGAGATGTCGATTGAACTCATCGTATGATCCATTCGATGAAAGGTGAAAAGATCAAATTCACTCGAAATCGAAAGACATTCAAAAGCGACAAGGGCAAAGTCATCGTATTCAAGGAAAACCAAGTTCAGATAAATCCCACAAAAGTTCAGAACTGCAGCGGGCAGAAGTACTCAGACATTAAGCCTGAAAGAGTTTAATGGTTACATAACCACTCGGCATTCCAAGGCAAATAAAGGTGAGGCGTAATGTTTTTTCACTCGGCAGGAGGAGGACTTGCTGGATCGCAAAAGCTATCAAGGCCGATGCTGTCTGCAATGCGAGTGGTGTCGTCAAGGAAGGTGTCCATAAAGGACTGGAAACTGAGGTTTTTGGTGTAGGCAACCTTGAGAGCCACCAGTTTGTCTTCTCTGACATCCTTGCAGTGCACTCGGACCAACGACAGAGCAACATCAGCGCCACAACGAGCAGATGACTTCTTCCATTCCTGCACTCGACCAGGGATTTGATTCAGTCGAGTCATCAGAGACTCGAGATCCTGTGAGAGTTCCGTCTGAGGCCAGAGTTCATTGTCAATCTGCGCCATTGCCACCTTCAGACGAGCGAGATAATCCACAACACTGTCCAGGCGAGACTCCAACCGCAGCACATTCATTGCAACATCATCTTTGACAGGAGAGTTTATGGGGTCAAGACCTGTCTCGACCCGCCGAATTTCTGCTTCGAAGTCTTGACAAAGTTCTACATAGTCGGAGTAATAGTGAGTCGACAGTTTAACAAGACGTGTTAGTCGACATCAACAAATTAGTCGGCCCAAAGGAAATACCTTCAAGCTTCAAGACCAACTTCGCAGCAAGCTGCCCCAGATAAGCCTCTAATTCGCCCTTCTTGGCCTTGAGGTTTCCAACTTCGCCAGTCAAGCTTTCCTTGTCCTTCTTCAGCCGCGCAACCTCTTGGTTGGCTTCAGTGATGACAGTCTTCAACTTGGAGTTCTCCTCTTCCAACTTGTTGAATGAGGCCAACTTCTTGTCATCAACTTGGAGTTCTCCTTCTGGGTTGCAGCAAGGTCTTGATCCTTCTTCTCCAGAGCCTGCTTCATTTTCTCTAAATAAATAACATTCTTCAGATGAGCTTGGAGTTGACGGTTTTCACTACGCACATCTGTTCGAGTGAAGTCACTCGGTTCAAAGAGACTAAAAGAAAAATAAAGAGAGAGAGTCATAAGGTGGACAGTTGACGAATTGTTACCTCCCATGGTAGCTGCTTCATCCTAGGCCTTCTTGAGATTCTTCTTGGCCAGTTCCAGATTAAAGTTGAGGCTGATCTGCTTCTTCTCCAGTTCAGAAAATTGGGCTCCAAGATCATAAGACTTCTGCAGTCAGCAAATAGGAAATGTTAGTCGACGGAAAAAAAATTCAATCACAGCGAAAATTGCTCTAAGACTACCGCCGAATCAAACATTCATAAGTAGTCTCGGGGACTACACCCAGTGGGTACACTTGGCGTGCCCCCACTAGTCCGGTTTTACACTCGGCATGGTCTGCCCAGCATGAGTAAAAAAAGTAGAGATTTTCAGACCCCAGCCGACTACCAGTAGTCAACCACGGTCTCAGGGACTACACCCAGTGGGTGCACTCTACGTGCTCCCACTGGTTCCAAAAAACACTCGACTCAATCTGGTCGACTCAAGTTGAAGAACTATTCAACACTAAGTCAGAAACACCCAGTGGGTGATTGGATGCAAAATGCAGACCCATGATAGATGCACATAAAAGGTTCCAAAACGCTGATCCAAGGACACCATATGGACAATGAAGCCACAGTCGCAACTCTCACTACTCAAGAGACCAGTCGGAAACCAATTAACCTTGACGTTGGCTTGCAGAGCGGTGCTGGCATTGTAGGCAACCTGACTGGTCTCGTGCACCACTTTCATCTGCTCCATTACGAGGTTTTCCTGGAGAAGGGCCTCCCTGGCGGCACTCGGCGGGTCGTCTGGAGTTTGGTATGTAGCAAAGAGCGATGATGGAAGTATAGTCGGAGCAGTCACAGGATCTGAAGCATGGAGTTGTGTGGGCGCATTGGAGACCTGAGCAGTCGACCCCGAAGGATGGTCAGTCGACAGTGGATTGGCAAAAGTAACATTAGCCCGAGCCGGATCTATGGATCGCTGGACCACCATCCCTGGAGCCGATGTCGCTTGCGGCACCTGACCCTCAGCCGTCCTCCCGCTTGAGGCCCTGCCTCTCCTTCTTCTCTCTTTCAAAGGCACTTCTTCCTCATCATCCAGAAGCTCAATGACGTCCTGCGGAGTTGCAACAAAAAGCAACCACAGGAGTTCGGTCGACCGACAACCCTACTGGCAGAACAAATTCAAGATGGCAAGACCGTACCAGCTTTAGAAGTAGTCGCTGAGGGAGTCCTGGACTAAGGGGTCCTCGGACAGCCGGAGTATATACTTTGGCCAGACTGTTGGACTATGAAGATACAAGATAGAAGACTTCCTCCCGTGTCCGGATGGGACTCTCCTTTGCATGGAAGGCAAGCTTGGTGATTCGGATATGTAGATTCCTTTCTCTGTAACCGACTTCGTACAACCCTAGCCCCTCGAGGTGTCTATATAAACCGAAGGGTTGAGATTTCTAGGGTTTAGCCACAACAATCATAACCTCATAGGCTAGACTTCTAGGGTTTAGCCATTATGATCTCGTGGTAGATCAACTCTTGTAATACTCATATTCATCAAGATCAATCAAGCAGGAAGTAGGGTATTACCTCCATACAGAGGGCCCGAACCTGGGTAAACATTGTGTCCCCCGCCTCCTATTACCATTAGCCTTAGACGCACAGTTCGGGACCCCCTACCGGAGATCCGCCGGTTTTGACACCGACATTGGTGCTTTCATTGAGAGTTCCTCTACGTCGTCATCAGAAGGCTTGATGGCTCCGTCAATCATCTACAAAAACGCAGGCCAGGGGGAGATTTTTCCTACCCGGACAGATCTTCGTATTCGGCGGTTCGCACTGCGGGCCAACTCGCGTGGCCATCTAGAGCAGATCGATAGCTACGCCCCTGGCCATCAGGTCAGATTTGGAAGCCTGAATTTTGTGGCCGATATCCGCAGAGACTTGATCTTTGATGGATTCGAGCCCATGACGGCTGTCTCCGGCCACCATGATGAACATGACCTAGATCTGTCATCTGGCCACACACAGGAGATAGCGCCTATGATCACTCTGGCCCTAGGAAGCTTAACCCCACCACGGAGGCCGCAGACTCAGCGGCGCTCGAGCCGCACACAGACCCAACATCGAGCTAGGCTTGTGTCACCGGGACCCCAGACTCGTCTCCGGCCATGGGTTCCGGACCGTGTGCATCCACGTCCGTCGATCCTGATTGGGCGCCGGTCTTGGAGTTCAGGTCCACGGACATCTTCCAGCACTCGCCTTTTAGCGATGTGTTAAACTCATTGAAATCCCTCTCCTTGTCAGGGGATTCTCGGCTGAACTATGTCCAGTTCGAATGGGAAGCGGACGACGAAGAACTTCCTTTCCCACCCACCACCCACTTTGCAGCCACTGTCGATGACTTAACTGACATGCTTGATTACGACTCCGAAGACATCGACGGTATGGACGACGATGCCGGAGAGGAGCAGGAACCACTGCCTACAGGGCGTTGGACAACCCCCTCTTCGTACGACATATACATGGTGGATACACCCAAAGAAAATAATGGCGACGATGAAAATCCAGTCGAGGATAAACCTAATGAGATACAACTGAGGCGCCGACGTTAGTGGCGCCGCTCTAAGCCATGCCGTAGTAAAAACAACAATACCATCATAGAAGAAGACAACACTTCGGACGGTGCCGAAAACAATGAAGACCCCATTGAGCCAACCTTCGAACAGGAGGAACGGGATGATGGGCGAGTCAGCCCTAGCGAACAGGCCATAGATGAAGACTCGGAGGATAGTAACTACCTTCCGATCTCCGAGGACGAGGTGAGCCTCGGCGACGAAGATTTCATCGTGCCTGAGGAACCCGCCGAACAGGAACGCTTCAAGCGTCAGCTAATTGCCACTGCAAGAAGCCTGAAAAAGAAGCAGCAGTAGCTTCAAGCTGATCAAGATCTGCTCAATGAAAGATGGACTGATGTCCTGGCAGCCGAGGAATATGGTCTCGAGTGCCCAACCAAAAGCTACCTGGAGCGCAAATTGTTACCACAGTTCGGTGACGAGGCGGTGAAGCCCGTCCTACCAAGGTACAATACGGCTGACCGACCACCACGTGGCCGGGACAAAGCGGCACTTCAAGCCGAACACCAGCCCGCACTACCTCGCCGAACAAACAGAAATACGACAACTCAGGGATATACACATGACCTGCGGCGTGACTTGGTAAACAGAGCAGGTCAGACAAGATAAATCTATGGATCAGGGGGTCGTGCCCCGAAGCACGACGATGGCCATTTGGCTGAATGTGACAAACATAATCACGTCCGGGCCGAAAACCGCAGATGAACTCCATCTGAGCTACATCATGACTTGGCTCGATATAGAGGCGCCGCACACCCCCTTTGCTTCACTGACGAAGTAATGGGACACTATTTCCCAGAAGGGTTTAAACCCATGAACATCGAATCATACGATGGCACAACAGACCCCGCGGTGTGGATTGAGGACTTTCTTCTCCACATTCATATGGCCCACGGTGACGATCTCCACGCCATCAAATACCTCCCGCTCAAAATCAAGGGACCAGCTAGATACTGGTTGAATAGTCTGCCCGAAAACTCCATTGGCAGCTGGGAGGAATTGGAGGACGCCTTCCTTGACAACTTCAAAGGCACATATGTCCGACCTCTGGATGCCGATGACCTAAGTCACATAATCCAACAGCCCAAAGAGTCAGCCAGGAAATTCTGGACTCGGTTCCTAATTAAAAAGAACCAGATCGTCGACTGTTCGGACGCCGAAGCCCTAGCGGCCTTCAAGCACAGCATCCGCAACGAATGGTTGGCCAGACACCTCGGCCAGAAAAAACCAAAGTCCATGTCAGCCCTCACGACACTCATGACCCGCTTATGTGCGGGCGAAGATAGCTGGCTAGCCCGTAGCAACAACAATACAAGCAAACCTGGCACCTTTAAAGCCAGAAACAGCAACGACAAGCCTCGACGCAATAGACACAAGCGTCGAAACAACGGTGACAACCCCGAAGACACGGCGGTCAATGCGGGATTAAGTGGCTCTATGGCCGGTCAGCGGAAGAAGCCATTTAAGAGAAACAATCCGGGCCCGTCCAGTTTGGACCACATACTAGATCGACCATGCCAAATTCACGGCACTCCTGATAAACCAGCCAATCATACCAACAGGGAATGCTGGGTCTTCAAACAGGCCGGCAAGTTAAATCCCAATAATAAGGAGAAAGGGTCGCAAAGCGATGACGATGACGAGGTACCCCGACCACCGAACATAGGGGGACAGAAGAAGTTTCCCCCCAAGTCAAAACAGCGAACATGATATACGCCACCTATATCCCCAAGAGAGAGCGCAAGCGTGCACTCAGGGACGTCTACGCGATGGAGCCAGTCGCCCCAAAGTTCAACCCATGGTCCTCCTATCCGATCACTTCCGATCGCAGGGACCATCCGACCAGTATCCCTCATGGCGGTTCAGCCGCACTGGTCCTTGACCCAATTATGGACGGATTCCACCTTATACGAGTCCTCATGGATGGTGGCACACTATTAGAAAAGGGGGCTTTTGGCCCCGTTGGTAAGGGCCTTTAGTCCCGGTTTTTGAACCGGGACTAAAGGGTCGTTACTAATGCCTCCCCCCTTTAGTCCCGGTTCTTACACGAACCGGGACTAAAGGGTCGTTACTAATGCCTCCCCCCTTTAGTCCCGGTTCTTACACGAACCGGGACTAAAGGGTCGTTACTAATGCCTCCCCCCTTTAGTAACACTAATATTCTAGAATAATTAGTTTGACCACAGTTTGACCAGATTTGACCACATTTTTTCCAAATATAAAATTTGAAACTATATTTTTTCTGTTACTAGTAAGTTTCATACTAGTAAGTTTGAATTTTTTTGAATTTTTTTGCCTCTCGAGATCTTAAAAGCCCCGTAACTTTTTTCTGTTAGGTTTTGGAGGATTTTGAAAATGTTTAACAGGGTTCCCCCAGTTAAAATCGGATGTAACTTTCCGAGTAGATGATTTTTCATATAAAAAACTTTTTAATCCGAGTTCGTATGCAAAAGTTATGCCCATTTTACAAATTCTAGAGAGATTTTGCAAATAAAGTCGAAATTCATATTAGTAAATTTTCCCAACAACTAGACCACATATCACATGGGAAACTTATTTTACTTTATTTTTTGACATTTCCATCATTTTCTTTTGTTTTTTCTAAAACTGAAAATGCGGTCCACGGGGAGGGGGGGTAGAGTTTGAAAATGGGACCTTTAGTACCGGTTCGTGCCATGAACCGGTACTAATGCCTCAAAGCCCATTAGTACCGGTTGGTGCCACCAACTGGTACTAATGGGCATCGCACCCTTTAGTCCCGGTTCGTGGCACGAACCGGGACTAAAGGGCCCAGGTGAACCGGGACTAATGCCTTAGCCGCACGAACCGGGACCAATGCTCACATTAGTCCCGGTTCGTGACTGAACCGGGACTAATGTGAATATTGCCCTGTGAAAGCCCTGTTTTGTACTAGTGGCAGCAGCCTGAACCCGCTCTATCAGGATATAGTGCGCAAAATGGGTATTGATCCCTCAAGGATCAAGCCCACCAAAACCACCTTTAAAGGTGTCATATCAGGTGTAGAGGCCTGCTATACGGGCTCGATCACACTGGAAGTGGTCTTTGGATCCCCGGATAATTTCCGAAGCGAAGAGTTAATCTTCTATATCGTCCCCTTCCGCAGTGGATATCATGCACTGCTCGGACGAACCGCATTCGCTCGATTCAATCCGGTGCCGCACTATGCCTTCCTCAAGCTCAAGATGCCCGGACCACGCGGTGTCATAATGGTCAATGGAAATACGGAACGCTCCCTCCGTACTGAGGAGCACACTGCGGCCCTTGCAGCAGAAGTACAGAGTAGCCTTTTTAGGAAGAACCTCAATTCGGTAGTGAAGCCCCCGGACACCATCAAGCGAGTCCAAACTACTCTACAGCAGGACAGTCCAGCTCGTCCAGAGCGTAACTAGCAACTCGGACTCCATCCCAGTCCCAATCAAGCGGTGACATTTGTGCCGCGCGTACATAACTACGCATTTGAAATATCATGGGCATGGACAGAGGCACAGCTAGATCATGATCCATAATGCGGTTTAACCGCCCCTGGATCCACATACCTTCACTTTTTCTTTTTCATTTCAGGTCTTTCTCTTCTCGAGGCTTTTCTGATAACCTGATCATCGGACCCATCACGGGACGAACACACCAAGGAGGCAAGGAGCTTTGACGTACAAGGTAACCCCCAGGTGGTCTCTGCTAATGATCGTTATACCTGTTTTGAATACCCGCACGTAGCTTGCCCTTGGTCATGGCATGTTAAATAGCCTTATTTGCTTATAGCATTACTTGTACAAGTATGCCTCGACGTATTAATCAAATTACAATGGAAAATAATTTGCGGCTCAATATTTGCAGCGGCTTATTACTTGATTTTTTTCCTTGTCTTTGTTATCCATTGCACCCGTACACTCTGGTACGCATTACTTCGCCAGGGGCTCCATCACGCCCCGCAATACGGCAATAAAGTCCGAACAATTTTACAATACAGTTCGGCACCCCGAACTTATAGCATTATATGCATCCGCTGTGAATCATGTCTTTGGTCAATAGTTGGGTTGCCCGTCTCCTGTGCTTGCTACCTTACATTCCGCTATATCGGCTAGGGTAGTAAAGGGAGAACTACTGCGATTGTGTCCCGGTTCTTCCGGACAAGCTCCTCAGTAGAGAAAACCAAAAACTGACTGTCATGGTGCGGCGAGAGCTGGTCAGCTGTTCGAGAGGTTTCAAATCCTTAGAGGTTTTTTCCGCTTTTTGTGAGGAATCATTTTTTTTCCGATTAGGCGTGTATAGCGCCCCAAGTTGGCCTTCCGAATACCAGGGGCTGCGCCAAAATTTTCATTGTCAAACTCCTATGGCTAAGTGAGGGTGATAAAGCCGTATAGTCCGATTGCCTTATTCGTTGCGCTAAACACCTCCTTTAAGGAACAAGATTTTTGGAGTAAAGAGTGTTTGGATTTATCCCGAACACCCCCGTACTATCTACGTGGGGGCAGAAGCTGACGGCTGGCCAACTCTCAGATTCCATAAACGGCCGCACAGGAGGTAAAAATCCAAATAAACAAGCATTATATTACATAACAACCTTGTTTCATATTACAGGACAGGATAACATGAATGTTTTCATGGGAATATGATATCCTTGGCACATTGCTCCGCCACAAGGCGGGATCCCTCCAGGACACTGTCAAAATACAGTTCGGGTTGGTGGTGCTCCTTGCCCTCAGGCGGCCCCTATGTCATCAGCTTCGTGGCGTCCATCTTCGCCCAGTGCATCTTGCCGCGGGCAAAGGCCATTCACGCACCTTCAATGCAGACCGACCACTTTATGACTTCAAGCTGAGGGAAAGCGCTGACAAGCTGCTTCACGAGTCCGAAGTAGCTGCTGGGCATGGGCTCGGCAGGCCATAGCCGGACTATTAAGTCCTTCATGGCTAGTTCAGCCGCCTTATGCAGCTCGACCAGCTGTTCCAGATGGTCGCTAAAGGGCACTGGATGTTCTAGTCCAAGGTATTGAGACCAGAACAGCTTCTCCGTAGATCTCCCTTCTTCGGGTCGATAGAATTCTGCAGCGTCTGATATGCTGCGCGGCAGATCTGCAAACGCCCCTGTAGAGCTCCAAATCCGGGTAAGTAAAAGGAACGTTTCCTTCACATATCTGCTTTGCATAATGAAAGCCTTACCCGCCGTAATCTTCTTGGCCGCCTATATTTCCTGGAGGGCGCCATGGGCTTCGGTTCAGGCATCCTGTGCGCTCTGGCGGGCCTTGGCAACTTCGGACTCTTTTGTCTTAAAATCGCGCTCCAAGGACTCGTACTTCTTGACGGCGTCCTGGAGCTCTTGCTGGACCTCGCTGACCCGGGCCTCCTGCTTCTCGCGCGCGGCGTGTTCCTTTGCCGCTTTGTCCTCGGCCTCGGCCAATGCCTTCTTGGGGTCCGCTACCTCGGTCGTGGCCCCTAATAAAGTTCATGACACTTTAGTCAGCATGAACCATTCATCCTTCCTAAATATACACGCATGTTACTGCATACCTTGGCTGTCCTCCAGCTGCTTCTTCACGAGGCCGAGCTCTTCCTCGGCCCGCTCCAGATTCTGCTTCAGTCCGGAGACCTCCGCAGTATGAGTGGCAGCAGCCAGCAGCGACGCCTGCTTATTCATAGACCTATTATGTTAGACTCCTGCGAAAATTATCTTGATCCTCTGTTCGGCTTTTCCTTTCGAACACCGAACAGAGCATCAGGGGCTATTGTCTATAATGTGACAATATCTTTACAATCATATTACTTACCTCAAAGCCTATTAGAAGGCTATTGCAGGCTTCGGCCAACCCGCTTTTCACGGCCTGGACCTTCCCAATCACCGTACCCATTAGGGCACGGTGTTCGTCAAGAATGGAAGCGTCTTTCAGCGCTTCCAGCAACCTGTCTGGTTGGACAGAGGTCACCGGCGGTATAGGTGCGCCCCTTCCCTTCGAAGGGGGTTGCTCGCCTAATTCCGAAACTGTAGGGGTCTCCGGAATTATATTCGGATGAGGGCCGTATTCAGTAACCATGGGGGTCCCCCATGTGTCCGGCAGCCGAGCCTTCACCCTC
Organism: Aegilops tauschii subsp. strangulata; assembly: GCF_002575655.3. NCBI lineage: Eukaryota > Viridiplantae > Streptophyta > Magnoliopsida > Poales > Poaceae > Aegilops > Aegilops tauschii. Next base: position 466,377,032 of record NC_053036.3, on the reverse strand, counting down.
TAACGCCTCCTGGACGGCCGCCGGATTGTCTCCTGGGACGGGGATCCTTTGGGACGACGCCTCAGCGCGATCCAGGTCCCGGGAGATGTGGCCGACGGAAGGGTCTCGCTGTCCATCGCAGCCGGATCCAGCGAATCCTCTGAGGATAAGGACCGCTCGGGACTGGACCGAGCCGGACTGCAAATGCATAAATCAGCATAGTAAAACAAAAAATAAAAAGGCCGGATAACATAAACGTGTCTGGATACTTACGATTTGGCCAGGGGCTTGACCCTGGGATCCCACTCCCCACCGCTGTTGGCGGCCACCGCGGAGTTGTCTGGAAGGGAAGTCTTCCCCTTCTTGGACGACTCGGCCTCCCCATGTGTGGAGGCCGCCCTCTTCTTTCTCCCTCCTACATGGGGGCAATGGAGTTCTTCTTCTTCCTCCTCCTCCTTGTCGTCTTCGGCAACGGAGGAGTGAACCTCGGCGTCTTCGGACGTCGCGTCCGTAGTACCCTTCCGGCGGAGACCACCTCTGGTCCCCTTGGCCTTCTTTTGGGCCTTCTTCTCCGGCACCTCGTAAGGCACCGGAAACAGCATCTTCGTCAGGACTGGTGTCTCTGGGCCTTCGGGCAGCGGAGCCGGACAGTCAATCTACTCTGCTATCTCTGTCCAATCCTCAAATAATCGATAGGGAGACTGTAACACCCCGGATGTAACTTTCCATATTTGTAACTCCAACTCTTGCCATTTTTGGCTATGTGTTATGATATTCTCTTCATGGTCGGGTTTTGTCTTCCGTTTTGAATTTTGTTCATGTCATACATTTCATATCATGTCATCATGTGCATTGCATTTTGCATCCGAGCATTTTCCCCGTTGTCCGTTTTGCAATCCGGCGCTCCCACCTCCTCCAGCGCACCCCTCTTGTTTCATTTCGTGAGCGGGTGTTGAATGTTCTCGGAATGGACCGAGGCTTGTGAAGTGGCCTTGGTATACCTCCGGGAAACCACTGGTCAAGTTTCGTTCCGTTTGGAGGTCGTTTGGTACTCCAACGGTTAACCGCGTAACCGCAAAGTCCGTTTGTGTGTTCCAGCAAAACCCCCTCTCTAAACAGCCCAAAACCCCTCTAAGTCTCTTCCATGTTCTAGGTCGTTCGATCACGATCGTGTGGGCGAAAACCGCACCTCATTTGGAGCCCCCTAGCTCCCTCTACCTATATATTTGCATCCCTCCCGATTTACGTTCGTAGTCCAAACCCTAACCTCGCCCTCCGGTGCCGCCGGACGTGTCCGTACCGTGCCGGATGAAGCCGCCGCCGCCCCGCAGCCACTCCGCGTCTGCCACGTGGCGCGTCCGCCGCAACCGCGCCGCCGGCCCGCCAGGCCCGCCGCGGGCCCCCGAGCCCGTTCGCCGCCTCGCCCGCTCCCTTCGCCTCCCGCGCCAGCCCCGCCGCCTCGCCGCCCTACGCCGCCGGCGCCGTCGCGCACCGCCGCCTCTGGCCGCCCGAGGCCGCCGTCCGGCCACGCCGCCGCCCGGTCGCCGCCCCTCTCCTCCGCGCTTCCCCGACGCCCCGCCGCGCCCCGCGCCTCTCCTTCTTCTCCTCCGGCCGTTGCGGCTTCCTCCACTATGGCAGCCTCGAGCTCGAGCTCAGGCGCCAGATCTTGATCCAAACCAGTGCGTTGACTTTCTTCTCTCCTCCCCCGAAAATTCTCTTACTCCTTTAATTTTTCACGGTACATGCCCATGTTCATCGCATCATAACTCTCTGCATGTAGCTCCGTTTCGCGCTTGTAATATATAGAAATGTTCGTCTCGGGATGCTCTACATTTTGGTCAACTGCACCATGTTCATTAGAGTCCATCTTGATGCCCAAATCTCTGGTGCAAGAGTGCTAGTTGCTGTTATCTTCTGTTACTTAGCAGAACTTGGTGATTTGTTATTTTTGTTGCATTTATTCTGTGCATCTTATGGGCATGAGCTCTACATGTGTTTTGTTGTATGCCATGTCATCTTTACAGAGGTATATTCCATGTATTTTTGTCATCTCTGTGGTGACTAGCACAAGCATGCAAACTAGGCTCCGTAATGTTTCTGATTTCAGGGACTTAGTGATTTCTCAAGTCTGAGTCTGCTGTTATTTTGTTGCTATGTATCCATGTGGCTAGAGAGAGATCCATGCTTATTTTGGAGATATTCAGTAAGGATGTTTTGTAGATATTGTTGTAATTGATCCATTCCGGCCCTTGTTTGCAATTATGGAGTGCCATAGCATTACTCAATCTTGCTCTACTTTTGCTATAAAATATTTCGGGCAGATTGTTTACGTGTTACTCAATTTTGCCAAGCTTGTTGTAGTTGTTTCATTCATGCTATGTACTTGCTTCTGCCATGGATGGCTTCATAAACATGCCATCTTACTGTAGGTATGCTTGTTTTGTCATGCGTTGCTTTGTGGTGAGTGCATCAAGCTCACCAAGATGCCTTCATATTATTGTTTCTGCCATGCTCTGTTTTTCTGCCAAGTCTGAAATCTGTTAACGGAACTTGCTATGTTTACATGGTCTCCATCATATCTTCTGATCCTTTTTGGCTTATGGTCAGTAAGGGACTTTTGTCATATGCATTTAGTAGAATACTCTCATGCCTTGTTTTGCCATGTTAAGTTCCTGGAGAATGTTGATTTCGTTCTCTGAACATTGCTACCTGATGCTGTTTCAGGCATGTCCAGTAATTTCACCAAGTCTGTGATCCTGTTATCTTTTGCACTTTTTCCATGCTTGTTTGAACCTGCTGTTATATGATCTAGCCGTAGCTCAGTGTTCATCTTTTGGCAAGCATCTCCTGTAGATTACTGCCATATGCTTTGTTGCTATGTTGGAGTGCTGTAGAATTGTTACTTGTTGCATTCTAAGTGCTATCATGCTGTTAATCGGAGATTTGTGTCATTCTTGCTTTGCTTGCCATTTGCAAACCGTGCATCCGTTTCCGGTGATCTTTATATCGATTTCATCCGAAATCATCTCATCTTTCCAGTGGCATGCTTGGTTTTCCAAGTTACTGCCTTGTTCATCATTTTTCTTCCGGAGCACGCATATGCATCGCATATCATATCTTGCATATCATTCATGTATTGCATCATATTGCTTGTGCATTTCTCGTGGTTGATTGTGGTTCTGTTTGTTTGTGTTCTTGTCTTGGGTAGAGCCGGGAGACGAGTTCGTGAACGAGGAACCTATTGAGTACGCTTACGAGGATCAAGCTTTCGACAACTCTGAGAACCTTGCAGGCAAGATGACCACCCCTCGAAATCACTTCTATCTTTGCTTTGCTAGTTGTTCGTTCTATTGCCATGCGGTGCTACCTACCACTTGCTATATCATGCCTCCCATATTGCCATGTCAGCCCCTAACCATCCTTTCCTAGCAAACCGTTGTTTGGCTAAGTTACCGCTTTTGCTCAGCCCTTCTTATAGTGTTGCTAGTTGCAGGTGAAGTTGAAGTTGGTTCCATGTTGGAACATGGATATGCTGGGATATCACAATATCTCTTATTTAATTAATGCATCTATATATTGGGTAAAGGGTGGAAGGCTCGGCCTTATGCCTGGTGTTTTGTTCCACTCTTGCCGCCCTAGTTACCGTCATACCGGGATTATGTTCCTTGAGTTTGCGTTCCTTACGCGGTTGGGTGATTTATGGGACCCCCTTGACAGTTCGCCTTGAATAAAACTCCTCCAGCAAGGGCCAACTTTGGTTTTACCATTTGCCACCTAAGCCTTTTCCCCCGGGTTTTCGCGAGCCCGAGGGTCATCTATTTTAACCCCCGGGCCAGTGTTCTTCTAAGTGCTGGTCCAAACTAGAGCACCGTGCGGGACCGTCCCTTGGCAACTTGGGTTATGTTGGTACCTGTACGCTTCGCTTATCCGGTGTGCCCTGAGAACGAGATATGTGCAGCTCCTATCGGGATTTGTCGGCACATTCGGGTGGCTTTGCTGGTCTTGTTTTACCATGGTCGAAATGTCTTGTAAACCGGGATTCCGAGACTCATCGGGTCTTTTCGGGAGAAGGTTTATCCTTCGTTGACTGTGAGAGCTTATCATGGGCTAAGTTGGGACACCCCTGCAGGGTATTATCTTACGAAAGCCGTGCCTGTGGTTATGAGGCAGATGGGAATTTGTTAATGTCTGGTTGTAGAGAACTTGTCACTTGACGTTAAAAATACATCAACTGTGTGTGTAGCCGTGATGGTCTCTTCTCGGCTGAGTCCGGGAAGTGAACACGGTTTGAGTTATGAATGACGTAAGTAGGAGTTCAGGATCACTTCTTGATCATTACTAGATGACGACCGTTCCGATGCTCCTCTTCTCGCTCTCATTTGAGTTTGTTAGCCACCATATACGCTTAGTGCCTGCTGCAGTTCCACCTCTTTACACCTTCCTTTCCTATAAGCTTAGATAGTCTTGATCTCGCGGGTGTGAGATTGCTGAGTCCTCGTGGACTCACAAATTCTACCAAAACAGTTGCAGGTGCCGACGATGCCAGTGCAGATGATGGGATCAACCTCAAGTGGGAGTTCGACGAGGAACGTGGTCGTTACTATGTGTCTTTTCCTAATGATCAGTAGTGGGGCCCAGTTGGGACGATCAGGGATCTAGCATTTGGGGTTGTCTTATTTTCATTTGGGTCTTGACCGTAGTCGGTCTATGTGTGTATTTTGGATGATGTATGATTATAATTATGTATTGTGTGAAGTGGCGATTGTAAGCCAACTCTCGTTATCCCATTCTTGTTCATTACATGGGATTGTGTGAAGATGACCCTTCATGCGACAAAACCACAATGCGGTTATGCCTCTAAGTCGTGCCTCGACACGTGGGAGACATAGCCGCATCGTGGGCGTTACAGAGACTTAGATGCCTTCCTCTAGTATGCGAGTAAAGGGTACACCTTGAAAATGTGAAATGACTTACCGGATTTGCAGGGTGAGTTAGGTCGTGCCGACGATCCTCGTCCGTGGCCGGCGGCACCTCGTTGGCCTTGAAGAGCACCTTACATATATCTTCGTGCGTCATGTCGAAGAGCTCTAATAGGGTCTGGTGCTTGGCCGGGTCATACTCCGACAGATTGCAAGTCCGGCGTTGGCACGGAAGAATCCGGCGGACGAGCATAACCTGGACCACATTGACGAGCTTGACTTTCTTGATTATCATACTCTAGATGTGCGTCTGGAGCGCTGTCAGCTCATCCGGAGAACCCCAGGTCAGGCCCTTTTCTTGCCAGGAGTTGAGCCGCATCGGAACGCCGGATCGGAACGCGGGGGCCACCGCCCAGTTGGTGTCACGCGGCTTGGTCATGTAGAACCACCCCGATTGCCACCCTTTGACGGTCTCCACAAAGGAGCCTTCGGGCCAGGTGACGTTGGGCATCTTGCCCACCATGGCTCCTCCGCACTCCGCTTGTTAGTCGCTCACCACCTTCGGCTTCACATTGAAGGTCTTTAGCCATAGGCCGAAGTGAGGTGGGATGCGGAGGAAGGCCTCGCACACGACAGTCAATGACGAGATGTTGAGGATAGAGTTGGGGGCCAAATCATGGAAGTCCAGCCCGTAGTAAAACATCAGTCCACGGACAAATGGGTGGAGAGGGAATCCCAGCCCGCGGACGAAGTGTGTGAGGAACACAACCCTCTCATGGGGCTCAGGGGTAGGGACGATCTGTCCCTTGGCCGGAAGTCGGCGAACTATCTCCTTGGCCAGGTAACCGGCCTCCCGGAGCTCCTTGATGTCCTTGTTCTTGACGGAGGAGGCCATCCACTTGCCTCCAGCTCCGAATCTGGACATGATTGGAGTGCTTTTTTGGGTGGAGAAGGCAAGAGCTTGGGCGCTGGAGCTCGAGAATGGATGGGTAGAGGAAAGAGAAGGCATGGGTGAACAAGGATGAATCCTTATCCCTTTATATAGGCAGTAAAAGTTATGCGCCTCCCCTCGCCTTAAAATCCGCCTATTCCCCAAGCGCCGTGCAGATGGCATGGCTGGGTTACCCATGCCCATATTGATGAGAATCCCGTGATAAGGGGACACGATCTCTCCTTTGACAAGACGTGCCAATGAAACCGCACCTTGAAATACGGAGCAGCAGGCTAAAAACGGTTCGAATAATGACCGGGCAGTGGCGTGATGTCACGCTACAAAAAGTTGTCAGCGGATTGGACTCGTGAAATATTATACTCTCTACGGTGATATGTGGTACTTGTTTTGCAGAGCTGGACACATTTTCTATGTTCGGAAGGCTATGTAGGAGTATTCGGAGAAGGAACCCGCCTTGCATTGCCGAAGACAATCTGCGCGCCGGACTCATTGTCATTGAAGCCTGGTTCAGGGGCTACTGAGGGAGTCCTGGACTAAGGGGTCCTCGGACAGCCGGACTATATACTTTGGCGGGACTGTTGGACTATGAAGATACAAGATAGAAGACTTCCTCCCGTGTCCGGATGGGACTCTCCTTTGTGTGGAAGGCAAGCTTGGCGATTCAGATATGTAGATTCCTTTCTCTGTAACCGACTTTGTACAACTCTAGCCCCTCCCGGTGTCTATATAAACCGGAGGGTTTACACTTCTAGGGTTTAGCCATTACGATCTCGTGGTAGATCAACTCTTGTAATACTCATATTCATCAAGATCAATCAAGCAGGAAGTAGGGTATTACCTCCATAGAGAGGGCCCGAACCTGGGTAAACATTGTGTCCCCCGCCTCCTATTACCATTAGCCTTAGATGCACAGTTTGGGACCCCCTACCCGAGATCCGCCGGTTTTGACACCGACAGTCGCGTCATCAGCCTCCTCATCACCCGGGGCCTTGTCAACATCCATGGAGGTCGCAGAAGTTGTGGCACTGAAAAGTTTATAGTCCATTCGGTCAAAGCATAAGTATCAGTCGGTAGAGTAAAATGCAGAAAGATAGAACACTCACCCAGAGGCAACGGGAACATCCATCTTGATCTTGGGCAAGGTCTTCCGAGATTTTGAAGGGGCGACCTTGGGTTGCTTGGCGACCTTCTCTGTCGGCTCCAGAGTCAAAGTCCGAGTGCACTTATGTGCTTGCGTGCTCGGAGCCACAGTCTTGCCACGCCCGCCCGCTGGATCTTGGAGTTGCTTGGATCGACGCTCTGTGCGAGGTGGTGAGTCGACTGCCTCTTCGTCGTCCGACTCATCACTCTCATCCTCGTCGTCATCTTCTGGTGATTGCCAACCGCCGCTCTCTTCTGCGCTGTCCTCTCCCTGCTGGTCTTTCTCTAGAGCTTGTTCACCATTGGGCATTGAGTACATCTAGGTATAAACCTACAAGGCAAGAAATCAATCAAACATCAATCGGATTCAAAAACAATTACAGATTGAAGTACACTCGATAGCAAGGATCAGATCTCTTGGCTCCCCTGGGGTTGTCCTTGTTCCCGGTAATGCCCTTCAGCCACAGGGCCACCGTCTCATCTGTAACCTCCTCTGGGTGAACCCGAGCGGTGTCTTTGGCACCTGAGTACATCCACATCGGGTGGTCACGAGCTTGGAGCGGCTGGATGCGTCGACTGAGAAACACCTCCAACAAGTCCATGCCAGTTCCACCCTGAAGGACTAACTGGACCACTCTCTTGACCAACATGTCCGTCTCTACTTTCTCCGCTGCGGTCACGGTTAGTGAAGAAGGCTATTGGGCACGATCTAGGGTGAAAGGGGGAAGACCGTCAACTGACTGGGGTTCGCAACATCCTGGCAGTAGAACCAGGTCGACTGCCAGCCCCTGACCGACTCAGGAAGTGTCATGGTAGGGAAAGTGCTCCTCTTCCTCATCTAGATCCCTAGACCCCCGCACATCTGGATCACGTGCGTCCTCTCGTCACTCGAATTTGCCTTCTTCACAGTCTGAGAGCGAATTGTGAAGATGTGTTTGGAAAGACCCCGGTGCGTTCGACAGCCCAGAAAATTCTCACACATGGACACAAATGCGGCAAGATACGTGATGGTGTTGGGAGAGAAGTGGTGATGTTGGGCACAGAAAGAGTTCAAGAAGCCCCGGAAAAAAGGATGCGGAGGAAGGGAGAAGCCACAGTCAGCGTGGGTAGCAAGGAGGACACACTCACCCGACCGCGGCTGAGGTTCCGTCTCCCCCTCCGGCCGCCTCGCGGCCCCGGCAGCGATCAAACCGGAGGCAGCCAGCTCCTCCAGATCCTCTGGCCGGAGTGAAGATCGGATCCAATCGCCCTGGATCCAGCATGGCGGCAGCGCAGATCTCGATGATGACCCCTGATTCGTCTTCTTGCCTTTCGCCGCCCCCGCCGCCTTCTTCGCGCGCTCCAGCACCGCCGTCTTGTCCTTCTCCATGGTGGTGGGCTGCGCTCTGGCGCGGCAGCGGCATCGAGGGCGGAGGAAAAAGATGCATTGGAGAAGCGGAGAAGGAAGAAGGAGAATGAAGGCGCACAGTGCGGACGCCTCGGCCTTGATGCCTTTTAAGGGCCCGCTTCCGAGTGTCTGATGCGTGCGCCCGAGCAATCCTGTCAAATCCCGCAACAGCCACAGACCGGATACGTGGTGGAAAAGGTGGCGCGGAAATCGAGGCGCCCCTGTTTATCCGTCCCGCTTACTACGGCACACTCCTCCTCGCGCGCTTCCCCAAATTTTCGAAGCCCGTGAGATCCGGGATCCACAGTAACCAATCGCACCAAAGATTTCGTGTCAAAGTCACACTCGACGAGTGCCAGCATAAGTACACTCGACAACTTCTGAATCGATCAAGGCGACTGAAACGAAGCCGAAGTTTCAGCATGGGCCTCCAATCCAGCATGGGTACTTGAGAAGCACAAGAGTCAAGACAGGACCAACTTCAACCTTCTTTCCACTCGGACCTCGATCCATTCGGGGGCTAATGATGATGCCATAGACCTGGGGTAGGGTCATAGGCCTGACCTATACGCCTTACCCAAGGTCACTACCCTAGAAGCGAAGACATTCAAAGAACAACAGAGAATATCATTTGAAGTCGTCGAGTGCAATCCACTCGACCAGTTATCTCACTCGGGTACTTCTCCCTCCTGATAGCACTCGAGCAAGACGAAGCCATTCGACTATACAAGAAACCACTTGACCTATAGAAGACCAGGAGTCACTCAGGATGGCAACGGTCGGACATTCACTCCGTAGTCTTAAAGGTCATTCAATACCTTTTATAGCTGGCGTTATCAGTAACGCCCTATCTTAATGAACATTGAACCCCTGTAATAGAGAGGGGTTGGGATCCTGGCGCACTCTATATAAGCCACCCCCTCCTCTGGGACAAGGGTTCGCTCCCCTGTAACACACACACACCCATATTCCAGTCGACCGCCTCAGGGCACTGAGACGTAGGGATTTTACCTCCTCTGAGAGGGGACTGAACTCGTAAAACTCATGTGTACAATCTCACCATAGCTAGGGCCTCGCCTCCTCATACGTACCCCCTATTCTTACTGTCAGACTTGGAACCACGACACATACCGCCAGCACCATCCTAACCTTTTTCCATATCACGCTTTTCGTACTCAGCCCTCTGCTTCTTGATGAGCTGCTCGACCTGATGACACTCCTGGAGATCGTGGCCCTTGGTCCGGTGGATCTTGCAGTTCGGCCCGTCACCTTTCCCAGCCTTCTCGGCAGCCGCAGCTTCCCGACAATCACTACACGCGGCAGATTCCTTGCCGGGGGCCTCAGTCTTCGCCTTCTTGCCAGTACTAGGTGTGCCCGATCCCTCAACGGTCAAAACTGCCTTATCCTTGCACTTTTTGTTGTGCTTCGTATTCTTCTTCTTCTTACTAGTGGCTTCATCATCATCCTCTAAGTCGACGTCGAAACCATCCTCTTCTCTAGGGAGCCGCCTCCCCTCCTCCACACAAGCACACTTATCCACTAGGGTGTAAAGCTCTTTCACAGTCTTGGGCAATCGAACGTTCATCTTGGAACGTGTCCGACGATTGTGCATGTTGGACTGGAACGCAGCTATTACCGCCGCCGGATGGATATCAATAATGTTTCCGTGTACTCGGCTGAACCTTTGCATGTACTTCCACAGAGACTCTCCTTCCTTCTGTGGGAGGAGCTGTAAGTCGCTGGGCCTCCCTGGTTCTTGATGGCCAACCGTGAAGGTGCCAGCAAACTCATGGCACAGGTCTGCCGAGGTTGAAATAGAGTTCTTCGGCAGGTGCATTAACCAAGACATCATGTTTGGCTTGAGCGCCAAAGGGAAGTAGTTGGTCAACACCTTCTCGTCTCTTCCCTTGGCAGCCTAAATAGCAATGGTGTAGATGCTCAAGAACTCTGCCGAGTTCACTCTCCCATCATATTTCTGAGGTATTTCTGGCTTGAACGTGCGAGTGGATGGCCAACAGACTTGCCACAACTCACGGGTGAAAGCGGGGCACCCAGCCTCAAAAGGCAGGTACTCACCTTCACCGAGCGAGGGCTCGTCGACGTTGGGGCCGTCGCGCCTGTAGGGCTGGTGGTGGGTGCTTGTCAGAGTATTCTCGCATCAGCCGGCAGGGGATACTGCGAGTCGACAGATGCCACGGGGTGGCTTGAGGTGAGGGCAAGACTATCGTGGAATATCCGGGGACGGGTATGCGAGTATCACGTGGTGGTTTAAACAAGTTCAGGGCTCTCCGAAGAGATAATACCTATTCCCCAATAGTGTCAGGTACAGCCATCTCGTTGGTGTCGCGCCGGATGTGATGTCGCGGTTGACTCTGGGCAGCCGGCTGGTTGGCATAGCCAGACGGGGAGCAGGCCGGGCAGCCGGGTGGCGAGCCGGCCCAGGCAGTCGGACAGGGGGCCGTCTGGGGTGTCCTGAGTAGTCGGACTGAGGGGCTTTGCTAGCCCCGATGTCTTGAAATGTTGTCTCGCCGTCTTCGAGGTACCCTTGTCAATTACCCCGATAGTAGTCTCCGAGCCTCCAGGCAACTTGGCAAAGTTGGGCAAAGGTTTTTTAGCGGGTGTTGATGTAGACGATGGCATCGAGGGGCCGGTTGCAGCCAGCTGCGGGCGTGCAACAGGCGCGACATGTTCCAAGTGGAGGCGCGCAAGCGCACCCGCTGGGTGTAGCCTCCGAGCCTCCGGGCAACTTTGGAAAAGTTGGGCGGAGGGTCTTGTTGATGATGATGAAACCGACGGCAATGTCGAGGGTGCCGGGTGCGGACACGGAGTCCGCAGGCTGATGCTGTCGGGCGCGGACGCGGGGTACGCCACCTGAAGCTGTCAGACGGGAACATGGGGTCCGCCGACTGATGCTGTTGGGCGCGGACGCGGGGTCCGCCGACTGAAGCTGTCTGGCGCGGATGCGGGGTCCGCCGACTGATGCTGTTGGGCGCGGATGCGGGGTCCGCCGACTGAAGCTGTTGGGCGCGGATGCGGGGTTCTCCGACTGCTGCTGTCGGGCGCGGACGCGGGTGTCAGGACCCCGATTCTAAGTCACACCGATCTAGCATGTAACACACCATATCACTTTGCAGCCTCACGCATGGTATTCCCACGGGTGCCACCTTACCTGGCCCGGGACCGTTTGCGCCTTTTGGCTCAGGTATATGATAGTGTCGCTAGTATCCATATGACAGAGAACCCGGGCCGACATGACAAGTCGTGAACCCAAAGTGGCGCTAACTTACGGGGACGGCATACATGAACCAGCATCGAACGTGTCGGTCATCAGCGTGTGAATCCGGGTTGTAGCAGCTGGGCTAACAGGACTCCGGGAACCCGAGCTGTAGCAGGCTAGCAGGACTCCGAAAGTCACCACGTGACATTTCCCCGAAGGGACAGACACATGAATGAAGTGGATCACATGCCGGCCAGTCTAAGTGTTCCGGAGCAGTAGTAACTGGGCTAGCAGGACTCCGGTAAACCAGGCTGTAGCAGACTACCATGGCTCAGTGGAAGAACCAGACTACATTTCCCCATAAGTGAGGCTACCAAGGATAAACAACTAGGTTGTCGGATCCCATACATACCAAGCATTTCAATCATACACACAATATGCCCGATATGTGTAAATACAACATGGCATCACAACAAAACTCTACAACTCAAGGTATTAATTCATTAGGCTCCGAGGAGCCAAGTATTACAAACATGGGTCTGATGACCCAGCATTCAAGTCATACAAGCAACAAGCACAAGCGGAAGCTTAACTTGTCTGAGTACAGACAACTACAAATGAAAAAGGCTGAGAAGCCTGACTATCTACAAGTCCCTCCCAAGGTACAAGATCGTAGCCGAGGTAACAAGCTAAACGTCGAAGTCCACGCGGAAATACTAGTGAGACTGACGTCTCTCTGCAAAAACATAAATTAAGCAAACGAGAGTACAAATGTACCCAGCAAGACTTACATCAGAACTAGCTACATATGCATCAGTATCAACAAAGGGATGGTGTGGTTTAACTGCAGCAAGCCAGCTTTGACTCAGTGGCTATCCTGAACTACGACTGCAAGTAACTCTTTGAGGTGGCGCACACGAGTCCACATATTCACCAGATCAATACACCACTATGGATCCGCTCCCGTCTCCCTACGAGAATGCCATCAATAGCACTCACGCCTATCTTGCGCATTTTAGAGTATCCACTTTCACTTGTCAATGAACCGTATAGGCAACCCAGAAGTCCTTTACCGTGGACACAGCTATTCGAATAGATCATTTATAACCCTGCACGGGTGTACTTCTTCACACACACTCTCGCCACTTACCACCATGTACACGTCGTGTATCTCAGCAACCTGCAAGCGGAAGCCTGGCAAGGGAGTCAGCCACGACCTGACTAACAATACAAGTCTCTAGTCCAGGTTTCGCTCACAGCCCCAAACGATGTGTGCAGGGTTCCCGAGACACCAAACGGCCGGGCGCCCGGTACACTATGCCACGGTGTATCTACCCGCATCATAGCCCACCCCTAGGGTCAGCGCTACGCACGGCCTACAACACATATCCTACAAACACCAGAAACTAGTTGCAACTCCTGGACAGAGATCAAGGCGGTTAATAAGTCGAGAGGGTCCATTGGTTTCAGGCCCAACGCGTGGTGGTAGCTGTTCATGGATCACAAACACAGAACTCAGTTCCTAAGAACAGTTTCAATGAGACAACCCACTATGTACTCCTACATGGCCTCTCACCACTACCTTTACCAAATCGTGTTCAGACACTTAGCTCACACATAGTAGGACATGTTCATCACCATTCCAATTCATCCCCGATGAATCAGACCCGACTCAACTCTAAGCAGTAGCAGGCATGACAAAAAAGCATGAATGAGTAGGCACATCAGGGCTCAAACAACTCCTACTCATGCTAGTGGGCTTCATCTATTTACTGTGGCAATGACGGTCATGCAAAGGAAAGGGGTTCAACTACTATAGCATGTAACAGTTGAATCGTTGTTGTCCTAATGCAGTAAAAGAGAGCAGGAGCGAGAGAGTGGGATTGTATCGGAATGAACAAGGGAGTTTTGCTTGCCTGACGGAGTGGTAGAAGGATACTACCCTTCAGTTGGATACTCGTGAATATCCCCGGAGCCAGACCCTACCACGAAGAACACATCGAAGCACAATCATCACATGGCAATGTGCAACAATATGATCCATGCAATGACATGGCAAAATGAGTGTGTTTTGGCAAATGCTACTTAGAACAGGTTGGTTTGAGCTCATTTGAATCAAAGATTCAAATGCAAACCCAAAATAAGAGGTCGTATTAGTGCATTAACTTGTTTCATCTAAACAGCAAGGTCAAAGTGTTCTGACATGCATGAAACTAGTATAGATGGAAAGATTGAATTTTCTGATCAACTTTCATATATGAATCTTTGCATTTGGAGTTATAGATTAATTTCTATGAATTTTTGAAGTTTGTGATATTTTCTGGAATTTCCTAAATAAGAATAAATCCAGAAAATACTTATTGCGTCAGCATTGCGTCACTGTGACATCAGCAGTCAACGGAGTCGGTCCAGGTCAAACCTGACCTGTGGGTCCCGTCGGTCAGTGACTAACCTAACTAATCTAAATTAGTTAGCGTTAAACTAACACTAATCTAGTTTAGTTAGTGGACTGGGGCCCACACGTCAGTGACCTAGGGGGGTCAAACTCGCCGGAGTTGACCCGGGGCTCGTCGCCGGCAAGGCCAGGGACGGCGGAGAGGTGCGGGTTTCCTCCTCCGGCAACCAAATGGACGGAGGAGGGCATATACGAGCAGCTGGGAGAAAGCCGCATCGATTGGGGGTGGAGGTGGAGCTCGGGGTCGCCGGAAACGACGCCGGCCACGACCTTGGCGGACGCCGGAGCTCGGGCGAGCTCGGGCTCGTCGCTAGGGGGCACGGCGAGGCGTGTGGAATGGTGCTACGGCTCCTGGGGATGCGGTGAGTGCGGTGGCGTGCTCAGTATCGAGCCAACGTGGTTGTGGGCACGACGGCGATAAGCAGAGGCGGCGGTGCGTGCGGGCAAGTTCGGTGCAGTCTCTATGGTGCGCGGCAGGGCGAACGGAGAGGGGGAGAAGGGGCAGGAGCTCACAGCGGTTCCAGGCAGATGAACGGTGAGCTCGGAGGAGGTCGGACGGTGACAAGGCGGCGAGGGGGATCTCCGGTGAAGACGAGGTCGATGGAGGCAGTGCAGAGCGTGCGAGCGCTCAGGGCTCGGCTATCTCGGTGAAGCAGACGATGGCGGAGCTCGTGGACACGGTGGGGTGGCACGAGGAGGACGGTGGGCGCGTCTACGTCGACGGTGCGGCGGCAGCTGTGTCGGCCATGGCGGGAGAGGGCGACAGAGAGGAGCAGGGGGGCGAATGAGGTGTCCAGGGGATCGGGGCGGTGCCACGGAGCTGCTTCGAGGCGCTGGTTTGGCAGGAGAGCAGGGAGGTGGCGTGGCGCGACGTGCGCGCGTGCGCTGTCTCCCTCCTCTGCCTACTGGCTTAGGTAGGTGATGACTGGCACGCGCCAGGTCGGCCGGCCCAGCCAGGTAAGTGGCCGGTGGCCTTTCTCTCTCCCTCTTTTCCATTTAATTCTGTTTTTCTATTTTTCTGTATCTGTTGGGCTTTATTAAAAGTAGCTAGGCACTTCCAAAAATCGGGAAAATAATTGTGGGCTCTGTTTAGATTATTCTCAACAGCCCTCACTTATTTCCTGAATTATTTGAGCATTTAGATTATTTCATAGCATTTAAATGCCCAAATGCAAATAGGTAATGATTTAATCCAGTGACCTTATGTATCCTAGAAAAATGTGAACCAATTTTTGGCAGAGGTTCTAACCCAAGGCAAAAATGATGGACATTTTAGAAGGGCATTTCAGGTTCATTGAAAAAAGATTTTAGTAAACCCTAGTTGGATTAAGGGGGGTGCTGGGGATTCTGTCGTGGAATTGTCACGGCAGATGTCCTCGTGCAAGGACTTAGTCGTGGAGCCATCGCAGCTAGGAAGCTTAAAGGGGTTAAACGGGACAAGGAACACGAGGGTTATACTGGTTCGGCCCCTTACGGTGAAGGTAAAAGCCTACGTCCAGTTGAGATGGTATTATTTAGGGTTTCGATCACCAGGGAGCTAAATCGCTATGCCTGGCTCTTGATTTGTTGTCTCTCGTCCTGAACCGCCGCCGGGTCGTCCCGTTATATAGAGAGGTTGACGCCCCGCGGCTCACAGAGTCCCGGCCGGCTTATAACAGTATCCGGCTCGGACTCTTAACTACTCTTGCCTTACGTTACAAGTCTTGCCATCACGGCGGTTTATCACTATGGGCCTTAAGCCGCCTCCGGGTCTTAAGCCCACTATTGATCCGCCATCTTCTAGCCTGGTACTGGGCTTCACGTGATGATCATTATAACGTAACCCGGCCCCTCCTGGGCGGGTGACTCTAATGGTTATATCCTCAACATTAGGCCCCAGATTGATTTGAACCAGTTCATGTCAATCTTCAATCCCTTTGAAAGAAAATCTTCCGGCTTCTGCTTGTGCGAAGGTTATAACGAGCCGTGGTGTCATCTTCTGGATTCTTGGTAACCCGTCGTGACGTCATCTTCCATTAAATTCATCCTTTTATTCTGTCATATCCCAACGAATCTCATCTTTAATGACCATCCAAAAATCGAGGCGTTTCTGTGGCGAGATAATCACGTCTTGGCCTCCTCGTTCCCTGCGCCCATTTATCAGCCACCCTTATAAATAGGCCCGGCCCATAAGCCTTCATTCACTCCTCTCCTCCGTCGTCTTCCTCCTCTGACGCCCGAGAGCTCGAGCTCCGCCGCCGCCGCCGCGCCCCTTGTCTTCCTCAACCTTGGCCGCTGCATCACCCTGAACTGGTCCAGAGAAACAGCGGCGACCTCCGCATCTCATCGGCGCCAGTAAGTCCTTGCACCTCCCCACAGTAGATTCGCATTAGGGTTCTGTCGTTCTTCCCCTGTTCTTCATAGTTCATCCCAAGTTCTTCACAGTTCCGCCACCGCGACCTCTTTTGATCCGGGAAGCAGGATAGAACTCCTGCGGTAGTGGTTTCGCACCCATTTCCAATACAAGCAGATCCCTCTTGCTTGCAAAAAGACCTCATTAGAACTTACGAACTTCTCTGTGCCAGTTTTTAGGTCTAGAAAATTTTTCCTTTCTAGACGACCGTTTGATCCAAAATAATTACTGCGATCTGTGAAACCTGTTTGTGCCACACTTAGTCAAAAATTGCATCTGTTAGCTATGGCGGCTCATATCTCCGGTTTAAAAGAGGCCATGCGCTGTGAAATTTCCGGCTCATTTATGATAGAGTTTTAAACAATTTGAATAACTCATGATGCCCACAGCGGCTTACATAACCGACACAATTAGCCATATATCGTTAGGCCCCTTCATAAGCCGCCATCTTGAATACTGAACTGGAATCTTCCTCCGGCTTATATTTGAACCGGCCATTTCCTTTTGTCATAGGCTTTCGTCTTTCACAATGCCGCCCAAGGCTCCCAAGGCACCCATTACGTGCAACTGGGTGAGGTCCAACGTTACTGATGACACCTTAGATGATTTCGTGAAGACAGGTTACCTGCATAAGAAGGAGGTCATGTCCTATCGTGCCCCTGACCCGTCGGAAGAAAGACCTCAACCAAGAGATGGAGAAGTTGTGATATTTGCTGATCACATGAGCCGGGGTTTTGCACCTCCCGGCTCAAAATTCTTTAGAGACGTTCTGAACTTCTTCGATCTGCGACCTCAAGACATTGGACCCAATTCTGTGTCGAACATTTGTAACTTTCAAGTGTTCTGCGAAGTATACCTTGGAGAAGAGCCCAGCCTACTGCTCTTTAGGGAGCTGTTTTATCTGAACCGCCAGAACGAGTGCGCCAACGGGCCTAGCTTGGAACTTGGTGGAATTTCAATCCAACGATGGAGAGATTGCCTCTTTCCTTATGCTGAACCGCCAAGCCACCCAAAGGACTGGAACCAGACATGGTTCTACTGCCAGGATACTTCTCCGGCTGATGAGAACCCACTGCCCGCATTTTGCGCCCTGCGTCTGGAGTCAAATCACCCCCTGCCAGACAAGCTATCTCAAGCTGAACGACAACCGCTTATCCCCACCATCAACAAGATCAAGGCTCTTCTAGGAAACGTCCTTAACGGTGTTGACCTGGTCTGGGTCTGGATTGCTTGGCGGGTGATTCCCTTGAGCCACCGCCCCGGCTTAATGTGTGATTACACGGGCCGGAAGGATGATCCTCTGCGGCACAGCCCCAACGACCTACCTGAGGACGTCGTTGATGACATGACCAAGTCCCTTTTGAACGAGAGCTTAGCAGACTGCGGGAGGACAGGCTTAAGTCCCTTCTGCAAGGCTAACCCGGCTCCGGCGGTAAGCTACTGATCTGAGCACCTTACTTTCCAATTTAACAATTTTCATCTTAACCTCAAGAAACCTTTGTTGTATTTTTCAGGCTAATGATAAGTTCTGGAAGGTCAAGTATGATCATGAGGCTGCTAAAAAAGCCAGGAAGGTTAAGAAAGCCGCCAGGAGAGCCGCTCCCCGCAAGAAGGGGAGTAAGCCTAGCGCCTCAGAGCTGCTTCAGCTGGATGACTCCTCCGAGTCAGAGGTAACCCTTTATTCTTACGCTCTTCTCTTGTTTTTTTGTTTGTTCTTAACCACCTTACTGACATTGATTATCAGCAGGAGGACACCGGAGCGAGTAACCCGGTGATTGAAGAGGTAACTATACTTTCCTCCGACTCGGACCCCTTGCCAAGGCTGAAAGTCCGAAGAGTAACCCGGAAAGTAAGATTTTCCCATCCTTTAGCTTATCAAGATCCTCAATTTCTTTTGAAGCAACAGATTCATGAGAGCCGGAGGCAAACCCGGGCCAGCAAGGATGCAGACCTCTCCTCCGGCTTACCCGAAGCATCAAGGAAGCGCCGGACCGAGGTTATCCCCTACTCATATCCTTTTCATCCTTTGGCGGGCATCACTCGCCAACCACTCGAATCTTCTGATTCAAACTATCAGGACACTTCACCTTCCTCCGGTGACTCCATGCAATCTAACTTGCCGGCTTTCAAGACTGCACCCGGGTAATGATAATCATCTTATTTTGTGCTTATCTTATTCATGTTTTTGCAGTAACCTTTTGACTTTCAGCGCACAAGCAAAACTCAGCAAGAGGGCAAAGAAAAGTCACCCGGTCGAAGACCCGGTCTTGACTGAACCCAACGCCTCTGCTTCTGAGCCGCCGTCTGCACCAGCTCCAGAAATCACCGCTCCAACTGAAAAACAAGCCATGGAGAGTTCTGACAACCCGGAGATCCCCAGCTCAGCTCAACCGGCCGCTGACCCAGATGTGGTAATTACCCAGACCGAATATGTTGAGCCGGGAAGACCCACTGTGCTGGCCAGATGCTCTGCTAAAGAAGAACTGCTGGAGCGCCGCAGGGCCAGACTGGATATCACTGACTATACTAACTTGAGCATTGGAGACATTGTTTCTGGTTATATTGGTCAAGTGCACAACAGTCGGGACCTGGAGATTGACATGATGAAGCAGATACAGCAAAAATCTGAGGTACAACTCCCTTGCTTACTCCATAATCATCCTTACCATGCTAGCCCCCAAGTCTATTACTTATGATAGAATATGTTGTAGACTTAACTTCCGGCTTACCTTCATGAACCGGCACGATAAATAGAATCTTTCAGCATACATTAGCCCCCAAGTGCCAAGTGTCTTTGCCTGCAAAGTGCTTGGGACTTTAATGTTTCATGATAACCACTCAAACTGTAACCTGGAATTTGTACAGGCTGCCTGCAAGAAATTTGAATCGGAAATCTCTGAGCTGAAGAACCGCCTGAAGACTCAGGAAACTGAGACCCAGAAGGCCAATGCCAAGTTTGAGTTTAGTGTTGCTGCACAAGAAAAAATTTGAAATAGAAAGAAAGACTTGGGCCGAGGAGAAGACTGCCTTGCTCAGCCGGGCCGAACAAGCGGAGGCTGCTCTAACTGAAAGAACCGCCGAACTCTCCGGCTTAAAACGCCATGTGTCACAGATGGTCTCCGCAATCTTCGGTAAGTCGTTCTGCAAGCTTTTAACAAGTTTACATTATTCATGTCTCATAAATCCCACCATTGCCATCAGCTCACCTAACTTTGCTATATAGGTCCCAGAAGCTCCAATCTTAATCAGAATGTTCTGACCAAGCTGAAGGCTGTTTACACTTTGGTGGAGCAACTCTACACCAGGTCACAGCGTGCTTTAGCCGTTGTGGCTCTGTCTAACAAAGTTTCGACTCACCTGGCAGACGTACTCAGGCGGCTTGCCGTTCTTCCTCAACGCTTCCAAGAGCTGAGACGGGCTTCTGCGAGAGTCGGAGCTATAGTTGGATACCCCAGCCTGAAGGAAGACGGAACCCCCTTTGACCAGAAAGACTTCGCCGCCTGTGTGAAAAGCGTGCGCCCGGTGGCTACCTTGATTGGGAATGACACAGATCTTACCAAGTATTAGCCGGGCTATGACGCGGAGAATCAGAGGATCCCAACTCCACGCTATGAAGCAGTCAGCCTGATCCCGCCGACTCGTAAGCACACCTTCGCCCCAGAAGTTGACCCGGCCGGGTTAATTGATGATGAGGCTCAATTTGAAGCTTTGAGCGGCATTGACTGGAAATCATCAACCTTCCAGGTCATGGGAACAGCCGGAGGAGCGGAGAGGGATGAGCTGGGAGCTTCAACCCAACAAGCATCTTGATTTCTTAGGCGGCTCATGGTTACACCTTAAAAACAATGCCTCACCTTTTGGACTCGGGGAGTCTTGTAATAGAGTAAGACAAACACTTAATTCCGTCGTGCCATAGAGCACGTGTGCAGCGCTTAACTGTGTTGAAGCTGCTCTTTTATATTCCTCCGGGTTATATTTGTTCTTTTACTTTCCTTAAACGTCAAGAGCTGTCTTTAATTGTCCTGCATAGAAAGCAAATCACAAGTCTTTTAGGTGGCTTACCGCACTGAAAGTCATATATTTCACAAATAACCCGGAATATGAACCAAAGTCATAAAAGACCGGCTCTCAATTATACCCTTGAGGTAACCATAACAGCATACTTGCAAGCCTTCAAGTACACTTCCGGTTTATGTAACCCAAATAATAAGGTTGAGAACTCAACTCCGGTTCACCAGCATCAATAATGCTTATTGTGTGCTATCAACATTGTTAAACAAAATTAAGCCGGCGGAGTAAGCACCGCCCTTGCGCACTGTTGATATGATCAAAAGAACTTGTTGCACACCAAAAGATCAAAAACTGAGGGGCTTCTGATTCGAATACGACCAGAGAACCGTCCCAAAGGGGTTAAGCTAAGATTCGAATGCGATCATATAGCCCCAGTGGCTTTGGCGTTGCCGATCAAGAGGGTACCGACAGCTATGTTCTCTTTGGTTCGAATACGACTGATGTTTGAACAGGAAGCCCCCAAATGACCTTGAGAGTTGTTTAACAACGCTGATTCGAATACGATCCACGTCGGTTCCCAAAGGGGGTTGAGATATGATTCAAATATGATCAAGAAAAACTCCCCAATGAGCTCGGCGATTTGCCAATCAAGTGGGTATCGACAGCTATGTTCTCTTTGGTTCGAATACGACCTATGTTTGAACAGGAAGCCCCCAAATGATCATATTGGTAACGGCTAGATTCGAATACGATCGTAAGCCGGATCCACCTCCAA
The DNA here is from genome assembly GCF_002575655.3 of Aegilops tauschii subsp. strangulata. Lineage (NCBI taxonomy): Eukaryota > Viridiplantae > Streptophyta > Magnoliopsida > Poales > Poaceae > Aegilops > Aegilops tauschii. Next base: position 466,355,805 of record NC_053036.3, on the reverse strand, counting down.
GTGACCATGTAATGTTGTAATGGAAATATCACATTTACCTTTGGAGGAGAAAAGGACAGAGGTCCTGCTTTATTATTCATCATAATATATACATGGCTATAGAAATATGTACATTATGAGAGCCTGTGGCTCAAGTGTAATAAGGCCGAAGCTGAGCTATGTTCCACGGCCGATGGGTCTCTTCCTCCGACTTACGTGAATCTTTGTGCTCCCGAACATCGATAAGGTAGTATGACCCGTTGTACAAGTTCTTGCTGACCATAAAGGGCCCTTCCCAAGACGGGGATAACTTGTGTGCATCTGTTTGATCTTGGATGAGCTGGAGCACCAGGTCACCTTCCTGGAAGACTCTGGACTTAACCCGGCGGCTGTGATAGCGACGCAGGTCTTGTTGGTAAATCACTGAGCGAGCCGCTGCCACATCACGCTGTTCATCCAACAAGTCAAGAGCATCTTGGCGCGCCCGCTCATTATCCGCCTCAACATAAGCTGCCACTCGAGGCGAGTCATGATGGATGTCACTAGGGAGGACCGCCTCCGCTCCATAAACCATGAAGAAAGGCGTGTAACCCGTAGACCTGTTAGGAGTAGTATTGATGCTCCATAACACGGAGGGTAACTCCTGCACCCAACAACCCGGCGTCCGTTGCAAAGGGACCAAAAGCCGGGGCTTGATGCCTTTCAAGATTTCCTGATTAGCTCTCTCAGCTTGACCATTGGATTGAGGGTGAGCCACTGATGAAACATCAAGCCTAATATGCTCTCGTTGACAAAACTCCTCCATGGCGCCTTTAGACAGATTGGTACCATTGTCAGTTATAATGCTATGTGGAAAACCAAAGCGAAATATCACCCTCTTCATGAACTAAACCGCTGTGGCTGCATCACACTTGCTAACTGGCTCTGCTTCGACCCATTTTGTGAACTTGTCGACTGCCACCAAGAGGTGGGTCTTCTAATCCTTGGATCTTTTAAAAGGCCCAACCATATCAAGCCCCGAGACCGCAAACGGCCAAGTGATTGGAATCATCCTCAATTCCTGAGCCGGCACATGAGCCCGTCGCGAGAACCTCTGGCAACCGTCACATTTACTGACCAAATCCTCTGCATCAGCATGAGCTGTCAGCCAATAAAAACCATGACGAAAAGCCTTGGCCACAAGGGACTTTGAGCCGGCATGATGACCACAACCCCCCTCGTGAATTTCACGTAAAATTTCTTGGCCTTCCTCAGGGGAAACACAATGCTGCAAAGTCCGAGTGACACTGCGATGATGCAGCTCACCATTGATAATTATCATTGAATTAGACCGCCGGGTTATTTGTCTGGCCAAAGTTTCATCCTCAGGCAATTATCCCCGGGTCATGTAAGCCAAGTATGGTACCGTCCAGTCTGGGGTAATGTGGAGAGCCACCACCAACTGTGCCTCCGGGTCAGGGACAGCCAAGTCTTCCTCTGTAGGCAACTTAACAGAAGGGTTATGCAAGATGTCCAAGAAAGTATTAGGCGGCACCGGCTTTCGCTGAGAGCCCAGCCGGCTTAATGCATCAGCCGCCTCGTTCTTCCTGCGATCGATGTGCTCTACTTGGTAACCCTGAAAGTGTCCAGCAATAGCATCAACTTCGCGGTGATAAGCCGCCATGAGAGGGTCCCTGGAATCCCACTTGCCCGACACTTGTTGAGCCACTAAATCTGAGTCGCCAAAGCACCTTACCCGGCTCAAGCTCATCTCCTTAGCCATCCGAAGACCATGGAGCAAGGCCTCGTACTCAGCCGCATTGTTAGTACAGGGAAACATCAACCGTAGCACATAACAAAACTTGTCACCTCGAGGGGAAGTTAATACAACTCCAGCCCCCGAGCCCTCCAATTGCCTAGACCCGTCGAAGTGAATAGTCCAGTATGTATTATCCGGTTTCTCTTCAGGCACCTGCAGCTCTGTCCAATCGTTGATGAAATCCACCAATGCTTGAGATTTGATAGCAGTGCGTGGCACGTATTTCAGACCATGAGGCCCAAGCTCTATAGCCCACTTAGCCACACTTCCCGTGGCTTCTCTGTTTTGGATGATATCTCCTAGGGGAGCAGAACTAACCACAGTGATAGGGTGACCCTGGAAATAATGTTTAAGCTTCCGGCTTGCCATGAATACCCCGTAAACAAGCTTCTGCCAATGTGGATACCGTTGTTTGGACTCAATGAGCACTTCACTGACATAGTAAACCGGCCGCTGAACCGGATACTCCTTACCCTCTTCCTTGCGCTCCACCACCACAGCCACACTGACGGCTCGTGTGTTAGAGGCTACATACAGCAATAGGGGCTCCTTGTCAACCGGAGCAACAAGAACTGGGGGCTCAGCCAGCTGTCTCTTCAAATCCTCAAAAGCAGCATTAGCAGCATCATTCCAGACAAAGTCATCTGTTTTCTTCATCAACTGGTATAGTGGCATGGCCTTTTCACCCAAACGGCTTATAAACCGGCTCAAAGCAGCGATGCGGCCCGCCAGACGCTGGACGTCGTTTATGCACGCCGGCTTAGCCAGAGAGGTGATTGCCTTGATCTTTTCCGGGTTAGCTTCAATGCCTCTTTGAGAAACCAGAAAACCCAAGAGCTTGCCTACGGGAACACCAAAAACACACTTGGCCGGGTTAAGCATCATCTTGTAAACCCGGAGATTATCAAAGGTTTCTCTAAGATCATCTACCAGGGTCTCCTTCTCCCTGGATTTAACCACGATATCATCCACATAGGCATGAACATTGCGCCCAATCTGGTTATGGAGACAATCCTGCACACAGCGCTGGTAAGTCGCCTGTGCACTCTTGAGCCCAAAAGGCATAGACACATAACAGAAGGCTCCAAAGGGAGTGATGAACGACGTCTTCTCCTGGTCCTTAACTGCCATTTTAATCTGATGGTATCCAGAATAAGCGTCCAAAAAGCTTAAGCGCTCACAACCCGCCGTAGCATCAATAATTTGATCAATATGGGGGAGAGCAAAAGGATCAGCTGGACAAGCTTTGTTTAAATCCGTGTAGTCCACACACATCCGCCAGGTGCCGTTCTTCTTAAGCACGAGCACCAGGTTAGGTAACCATTCTGGATGAAAGACTTCAACAATAAACCCGGCCGCCAAGAGCCGGGCCACCTCCTCACCAATGGCTTTCCGCCTCTCCTCATTAAACAGCCGAAGGAATTGCCTGACCGGCTTAAATTTCGGATCAATATTGAGAGTATGCTCAGCGAGTTCTCTAGGTACATCTGGCATGTCAGAAGGTTTCCATGCAAAAATGTCCCTGTTCTCACGGATGAACTCGATGAGCGCGCCTTCCTATTTTGGATCCAGATTGGCACTGATGCTGAACTGCTGAGATGAGTCACCTGGAACAAACTCAACAAGTTTAGTCTCATCAGCTGACTTAAATTTCATTGCCGGCTCATGCTCCGTGGTCAGCTTTTTCAAAGACGTCATATCTGCCGGGTCAACATTGTCCTTGTAAAACTACAACTCCTCTGTCGCGCAAACCGATTCAGCGTAAGCCGCATCACCTTCCTCACACTCCAAGGCTATCTTTCGGCTGCCATGAACGGTAATAGTCCCATTGTGACCCGGCATCTTGAGCTGCAAATACACGTAACACGGCCGTGCCATGAACTTGGCGTAAGCCGGCCGCCCAAATAAAGCATGATACGGACTTCTTATCTTGACCACCTCAAAGGTTAATTTTTCCGCCCTGTAGTTGTACTCATCTCCAAAAGCCACTCCCAGCTCAATCTTACCAACTGGATATGCCGACTTACCAGGCACCACACCATGGAAAACAGTATTGGACTAGCTGAGGTTCTTATCAATCAACCCCATATGACGGAAGGTCTCATAATAGAGGATGTTGATGCTGCTGCCTCCGTCCATGAGCACTTTAGTGAATTTATATCCCCCCACCTAAGAAGCCACTACCAAGGCTAGGTGACCCGGATTATCAACCCGGGGAGGGTCATCTTCCCTACTCCACACAATAGGCTGTTCAGACCATCTTAAATAGCGTGGAACCACCGGCTCAACAGCATTCACAGCCCTTTTATGAAGCTTCTGATCTCGCTTGCACAGACTGGTGGTAAACACATGATACTGTCCACCATTGAGCTGCTTTGGATTGGTCTGGTATCCCCCCTGCTGCTGCTGCTGATGACCCTGGCCGGACTGCTGATTAAAGCCCCCTTGAACATTCTGAGAATTGGGATTTGAACCGCCGCCCGGGCCATGGAAACCGCCAGCGCCTGAGCCGCCGCCCGGGCCACTGTTGCCATTGAAAGTGTTGGAATTTTTAAAGGCCTTCATGATTGCGCGGTCCTTCCACAGATGAGTGGCCGGCTTTTCCCTAGAGCCATGCCTTGGACAAGGCTCATTCAACAACTGCTCAAGCGTCGGGCCTGACCCGCCGGCGCGGGGAGGTGGTCTCCCCTTGCGCCGGTGGTTGTTACCCTGTGAACTGGTTTTGGCCACAAACTCCATACTGCCATCAGCCTTACGCTTGTTACCTCCCTGGTTCGCCGGGTTATGCTGGGGGCCCTTGCCATTGCCATTCCGTTTTCCCTTCCCTGTCCTTTCATCATCCGACGCGGGATCCTTGGTACTATCAGAGTCGGCGTACTTAACCAGAGCCGCCATCAGCATACCCATATCATTGCAATCGCACTTGAGCCGCCCGAGCTTCATCTTCAGGGGCAAAAAACGACAATTCTGCTCTAACATTAAGATTGCAGAGCCGGCATCCATCTTATCAGATGAATGTATTATCTCTTTGACCCGGCGAACCCAATGGGTTGTAGACTCACCCTCCTGTTGCTTACAGTTAGTCAAGTCCACAATTGACATAGACTGCCTACAGGTATCTTTGAAGTTTTGGATGAACCGGGCCTTTAGTTCAGCCCAAGACCCGATAGAGTTCGGTGGCAGTCCTTTCAACCAAGTGCGGGCAGTCCCATCTAACATCATGGTGAAGTACTTGGCCATCACCGCTTCGCTGACCTCCAGCAACTCCACAGCCATCTCGTAACTCTCGATCCACACTCCGGGTTGTAAATCAGCCGTGTAATTAGGTACCTTCCTAGGCCCCTTGAAATCTTTGGGCGGACGTTCATTACGGAGAGCCGGCACCAGACAAGGAACACCTCCGGTCCTCGTAGGTATACCCGCGTCGACGGAAGCCGTCGGATAAGCCGGGAGTGGCTGGTAAGCCGTCAACTGAGCCGCCTGCTCTGCCTCTTGCCGTGCTCTGTCTTGGTCTACCGCGTTAAAGGCCCCATTATGAACCGGGCCGTGGCCAGGAGGCAAGTCACGGCGTCGGACATTTCTTGAGCCGGTCGCTGAGACCATGTGCCTGCTATAACTCGGGCTCCGGCCTGGACGAGGGGTTGAATGAATCCTGTCCCGGCTATAAGAATATGCCTCCTGTTGCGCCAGAGCCGTCTGAAGGAGCTCTCTGACCCGGCGAGTTTCAATCCCCGTTGGAGAGTCGCCATCGATTGGGAGAGCCGCCAGTAGCGCCGCCGCGGCGACCATATTTTCCAACGGGTTGGCATAATGACTCGGTGGTATTGGCACGTACTGAGGCGGGGTAGCGTTCACCCGGGGAGGCCCCATCACTTGGGGCTGAATTGACGTCCCAGCCCCGGGCGTCGTGATCTCTGGCGGGTTACTGGGCCCCGCACCAGGCGTGTTGAAGAGGTTTCGAGGATCGTAAATCGGAGGGAGTCGAGATTGGGCCTTTTGATGCCTCCTTCTCATGACCTCATTGGATGCGTTCTGATCCATCGTGAGCCAGAAAGACTGTGCCTGAATCAGCTGAGTCTGGGCGTCGAGAGCCGCCCTCTCTGCAGCCATCCTGATCCCTTCCGCCGCCAGATCCTCCTTGGATTTTTCTAGATCCAACTTTAACTATGCCACCTCCGCGTCATGCTAAGCTTGATCCGCTGGGGCGATCGTAGCGGTTAACAGGGCCATCATCTTGTCCGTGAGATCCATCAGCACCTGAGCCAGCGAGGGCACAGGGCTTCCTGCCCCGGCGGTGGGGTTTTGAACAGGTTGTGCGCCAGCCATGAAGATTCCAACCCGGCTCGGCGGCTCAAAGGGGTCCGGAATACTGTCGCCATCGGAACAACCCCTGAGCCTGCCATCTTGAAGTTGGTATAACGAATCGGTCTCCTCTGTGGATGACTCGCCGTCAGAGCGAGCGGCCGTCTCATCACCAGATCCAGATCCTTCAGAGAGCTCTCCATGGACGCATCCCACGAAAGCACGCTTCAAGGCAGGCAAGGTCCGGGCGGGTCATGCACGTTGAGCCGTCTCGATGAGATCGGCGCAGAGGTCCAGGTCAGGGCCCGGCTCACCAATCTTGCCAATAAAGACATGGATTCCGCCGAAGGGGACCCGGTACCCGTACTCAACTAAGCCGGCGTCGGGGCCCCAATTTGCATCGTCGATATAGAGCTTGCCGCGACGACTCTTGGTCATCCGGCCCACAGCGTATCCCTTGAGCCCTTCGAAGCTGCCTTTCAAGAACTCAAATCCACCGTGCGCTGGCCCCACGGTGGGCGCCAACTGTCGTGGAATTGTCACGGCAGATGTCCTCGTGCAAGGACTTAGTTGTGGAGCCATCGCAGCTAGGAAGCTTAAAGGGGTTAAACGGGACAAGGAACACGAGGGTTATACTGGTTCGGCCCCTTACGGTGAAGGTAAAAGCCTACGTCCAGTTGAGATGGTATTATTTAGGGTTTCGATCACCAGGGAGCTAAATCGCTATGCCTGGCTCTCGATCTGTTGTCTCTCGTCCTGAACCGCCGCCGGGTCGTCCCTTTATATAGAGAGGTTGATGCCCCGCGGCTCTCAGAGTCCCGGCCGGCTTATAACAGTATCTGTCTCGGACTCTTAACTACTCTTGCCTTACGTTACAAGTCTTGCCATAACGGCGGTTTATCACTATGGGCCTTAAGCGGCCTCCGGGTCTTAAGCCCACTATTGATCCGCCATCTTCTGGCCTGGTACTGGGCTTCACGTGATGATCATTATAACGTAACCCGGCCCCTCCTGGGCGGGTGACTCTAATGGTTATATCCTCAACAGATTCTGTCATCCCCATTTCCAAATTTCTGAGCAAAATAAACATGATGCAACACCAGAGGCTAGCACTACGCATTACCAGAACCAGGGATGTGACAACTCACCCCCACTAAACAAGAATCTTGTCCCGAGATTCAAGACGTGAGGTAAGAAGACAGAGGGGACACAAGCTAACAGAATCTTCACGATCCAGGTTGCGCTTCATAAGAATGTTGATACGATCACCATCTTTGTCTCGATGTCTTGCTCTGAGAACTCCAACTAACATGACAGCAAGAGGAAAGGGAAAACTCTAGAAGGTGAGATCTTCTCGAAGATCGAACGACTCAGGATCAACTCACGGAATGAGACATAGCAACATCTCTTGATCTAAGACAGGAAGCACACATCCAAATGAATGGAGTGAAGCAGATGACGAAGGTTCACTAGGTAGACAACAATTTCACGCTTAACAAGGTGGTGAACAGTTGTCAACGTAGCGAGGATTTGAGTTGCCATGATACCATAACGACACACCTTAGAGGAGGTGACTCGTAGAGTTATTTCCTTAAGTGGCAAAAAGAATTACTTTTGATTCAGAGATCAACAAAATTCCCTAAACTAGCATAAGGCAGTTCACCAACAATCGTTTGGGGAAGTACGAAAGGATGGCATACCCGGACTAGAATGAATGATGTGGACTACCTTGTTGAAGACAACGCAATGGATGATTTTGCTTATGATCGGAAATGGACGGGACCCATGGTAAGTCCACTTTTGAAGACGATATTGGACAACAACTGCCGAGAAGGGCAGCCTATGGGGAATTGGCACAAATGGCGGTGCAAGCTGGGAACAAAATGCAACTGTTGGGAATGTTCCAACCATCATATCTGCCTGAGATTCAGATCCGATTGGTGATAGGATACTTCAGACTCAGCATGTCTGAAAAGAAAGTTTGCAACACAAATCGACGAGATGACGTTGCAAGATTCTCGGGAAATGAACTACGATAGTAAGCTCCAAAACAGGAGCTGGTTCTGCTACACACATGTGAGCACGCTGTCCCAGACAAGCATGACCACGTAGTAGTCTTACAACAAAACACTACCGAGTTCTGGTTAGGAACCATCAACGAGGATATCGAAGTCCTTGCATAAGGCATGCTCTTAAGAAGGAACTTCTTCTCCTTGAACAAGTCATTCAGTGGCTTGGTGTACTAGGAGATACATATGGAATGGAGGTAGCGAGCCTATCAAACCATAGCATACTTCATACATGCATGACTAACTTGGGATGATTTCAGCGGAAACAAAAACAATCTTTCTCGAACTCACGGCGGCAACTTGCACCAAATGCACGTGAATCAGAGAAAGTCACTTCTTTCATCCAACATATGCTTCATGAACGGAACACAAAGGCATTGCTTACAAAGTTTCCTACACTAGCTTTAATGTTGAGCGCAAATCATGGAGATGATAATTATGTTGCCAATGGGCTCAACAACAATTCATCCAGGTTTCCATATAAATGGAGTTCCATGATTAAGTGAACACGGTGATCGCATTGGTCAGACCAAAAGATGTAATGGTGTATGCTCGAGGGATCAACCACGAGTAAGACAACATTACGAACATCGTAGGTTCTGATTTGACTTGACGATAGCCCATACCGAAGTCAAAGTTTTGACAAGGCAATAGATCCAACAACTGATCACGAGGACCAATCGATGGAGATATCATCTTTCTTCAACACACACACACACAAGGATAACCCTTTGGAATGAACTAAGTCAGACAAGCTTTTATCTTCCAACTCTCCAAGTTGTTATTTAGCTTGACCAACTAGCTCAGGGGTATCCCACAGAATCTTGGAGAATGGGTGGTTTGGAGGAAAACCAACATGATCACGAACTCAACACAGAGGTCAGGTGACAACCTGGTAATACTTCCGAGAAGATATTCGGAACATCACGAACCACCGATATGTTATTAAGCTCGAGAACGATCTTGCTTTTCAGGCCAAGACGATATGATCAAATAAGCAAGGGGTTGACACAATCCTAACTCATTGATCGAAGAATGCACTAGGAAAATTGTCTAGGTAGCACAATCTATCTTAGAATTATGATTCTATAACCAACACGCTAAGAATGAGGTTATTGTCCATTAACTACCAAGCAACGGGGTTGCTAGGAGTATTGATTTCGCACATCACAGTTCACTTGTTGGCATTCCGGTTGCGATAACACGGAACCGAGGAATGAATAATGATGGCAAGAAGTATCACTGCAACAAGAATTCATAAGAGTTGGTGCAGTGCTCATGACATTCTTGACATAAGACGGTAATACTTCAGGGTAGAACAGAATTAAAAGCCGGGTTGGCATTTTGATCTGCGGAGCACAACTATTTTGACCCAATCCTGGATATGGATGAGGTACTGGAGTTTGTTTCTCCTAGTCATTCTGAATAGAACGGCTTGACGGACCACAAGAATAATAAGCATCGATAACACGAATGCACAATTACTCCTGACTATCAATTGATAGACGAAGGTCAGAATACGACTGAAGAGGGACAACTCAAAGGAACATATATCTTTCTGAGTTGTGGATGCATAGATTAGTATGTCGATCAAAGCTCAACATTTCTTCCGGATAACCCGTGAAGAAGGTAGAACTGGCAGATTCACAATATAGAATGGAGAACTCATCAAGAGCACTCTCGTTGTGATCTTTTGGTTCGAAAGAACTCATACCAAGAATGGTTCATGGTATTTGGAAGAACAATATACCACGGACCTCGAAGACTATCACAAAGGTTACTGATATCCTAAAGGAACAAGCAAACACTAGCTACACGAATTAAGTAGAGTGAATCTTGGGTTCAAGAACCTAGAAATAGAATGCCTACTAACTAAATGGCATCACGGGATGCTTTCGAGAATAATGGCCAGAATCATCACACTGGGGATACCAAGCATTGCTAGATTACTAGGTGATCCTCTAAGACACCTAGGGTCATAATAATAACTCCAACATATATGTCGAGGCAATAGCATACCTCAACTCCGCAATTAGTGTGATTAACCTGGCCTGAAAGAACAACAAAACCAGAGGGAAAGGATTTTGCAAATGCATCAGATGGTTTAGAAACCTGGGATGACTCGGACAACATAACGGCTGTAAATGCTCAAAAGATTTGGGACATCATGCAAAATGGTGGCATAAGCACTCAACAACATCATATCAAGGTTCCAAGTCCAACTAACAACACACTGGAGTAGTAGAAACTGAACTGGGGCTTGAGACCAACATCCTAAGAGTCTACGGATTAGTAACACGTGATCCTGATAGAAAGATGAAGAGGCCTAGTTTCTTAACCCCGTAGAAGAGAAGAGGATGACTCAAATCAGAAGGGCATGAGGTAAAGGAGTAAAAAGAGCCTTACGTTCCCTTCCACAATCAATTCCCTTATATAAATAAAGCATTTCTAGACACGACTTCAACCGGTTTGGCTCGGTAATCCTACAGGCAGTCAGGCTCTGATACCAATGCTATCAGGACACCGATTCTAAGTCACACCGATCTAGCATGTAACACATCATATCACTTTGCGGCCTCACGCACGGTATTCCCACGGGTGCCACCTTACCTGGCCCGGGACCATACGCGCCTTTTGGCTCAGGTATATGATAGTGTCGCTAGTATCCATATGACAGAGAACCCGGGCCGACATGACTAGTCGTGAACCCAAAGTGGCGCTAACTTACGGGGACAGGCATACATGAACCAACATCAAACATGTCGGTCCTCAGCGTGTGAATCCGGGCTGTAGAAACTGGGCTAACAGGACTCCGGGAACCCGGGCTGTAGCAGGCTAGCAGGACTCCGAAAGTCACCGCGTGACATTCCCCTGAAGGGACACACACAGGAACAAAGTGGATCGCATGCCGGCCAGTCTAAGTGTTCTGGAGCAGTAGTAACTGGGCTAGCAGGACTCCGGTAAACCGGGCTGTAGCAGACTACCATGGCTCAGTGGAAGCACCAGAGTACATTTCCCCATAAGAGAGGCTACCAAGGATACACAACTAGGTTGTCGGATCCAACACATACCAAGCATTTCAATCATACACACAATATGCCCGATATGTGTAAATACAACATGGCATCACAACCAAACTCTACAAACTCAAGGTATTCATTCATTAGGCTCCGAGGAGCCAAGTATTACAAACATGGGTCTGATGACCCAGCATTCAAGTCATACAAGCAACAAGCACAAGCGGAAGCTTAACTTGTCTGAGTACAGACAACTACAAATGAAAAAGGCTGAGAAGCCTGACTATCTACAAGACTCTCCCAAGGTACAAGATCCTAGCTGAGGTAACAAGCTAAACGTCGAAGTCCACGCAGAAATACTAGTGAGACTGACGTCTCTATGCAAAAACATAAATTAAGCAAACGTGAGTACAAGTGTACCTAGCAAGACTTACATCAGAACTAACTACATATGCATTAGTATCAACAAAGGAATGGTGGGGTTTAACTGTAGCAAGCCAGCTTTGACTCAGTGGCTATCCTGAACTATGACTGCAAGTAACTCTTTGAGGTGGCGCACACGAGTCCGCATATTCACCAGATCAATACACCACTATGGATCCGCTCCCGTCTCCCTACGAGAACACCATCCATAGCACTCACGCTTATCTTGCGCATTTTAGAGTATCCACTTTCACTTGTCTATGAACCGTATAGGCAACCCAGAAGTCCATTACCGCGGACATGGCTATTCGAATAGATCATTTATAACCCTGCAGGGGTGTACTTCTTCACACACGCTCTCGCCACTTACCACCATGGACACGTCGTGTATCTTGGCAAACTTCAAGCGGAAGCCTGGCGAGGGAGTCGGCCACGACCTGACTAACAACACAAGTCTCTAGTCTAGGTTTATCGCCTATTCGGGTTCCATCCATGAGGAGATCCGGTCGGGGTTTCGCTCACAGCCCCAAACGATGTGTGCAGGGTTCCCGAGACACCAAACGGGTGCCCGGTACACCGTGCCACGGTGTATCTACCGCATCATAGCCCACCCCTAGGGTCAGCGCTACGCACGGCCTCCAACACATATCCTACAAACACCAGAAACTAGTTGCAACTCCTGGACAGAGATCAAGGAGGTTAATAAGTCGAGAGGGTCCATTGGTTTCGGGCCCAACGCGTGGTAGTAGCTGTTCATGGATCACAAACATAGAACTCAGTTCCTAAGAACAGTTTCAATGAGACAACCCACCATGTACTCCTACATGGCCTCTCACCACTACCTTTACCAAATCGTGTTCACACACTTAGCTCACACATAGTAGGACATGTTCATCACCATTTCAATTCATCCCCGATGAATCAGACCCGACTCAACTCTAAGCGGTAGCGGGCATGACAAACAAGCATGAATGAGTAGGCACATCAGGGCTCAAACAACTCCTACTTATGCTAGTGGGTTTCATCTATTTACTATGGCAATGACAGGTCATGCAAAGGAAAGGGGTTCAACTACCGCAACATGTAACAGTTGAATCGTTGTTTTCCTAATGCAGTAAAAGAGAGCAGGAGTGAGAGAGTGGGATTGTATCAGAATGAACAAGGGGGGTTTTGCTTGCCTGACGGAGTGGTAGAAGGATACTGCCCTTCAGTTGGATACTCGTGAATATCCTCGGAGGCAGAACCTACCACGAAGAACACATCGAAGCACAATCATCACATGGCAATATGCAATAATATGATGCATGCAATGACATGGCAAAATGAGTGTGTTTTGGCTAACGCAACTTAGAACAGGTTGGTTTGAGCTAATTTGAATCATAGATTCAAATGCAAACCCAAAATAGGATGTCGTATTAGTGCATTAACTTGTTTCATCTAAACAGCAAGGTTAAAAAGTTCTGACATGCATGAAACTAGTACATATGGAAAGATTGAATTTTTCTGATCCATTTTCATATATAATACTTTGCATTTGGGGTTACAGATTAATTTCTATGAAATTTAGAAGTTTGTGATATTTTCTGGAATTTCCTGAATAAGAATAAATCCAGAAAATACTTATTGCGTCAGCATTGCATCACTGTGACATCAGCAGTCAACGGAGTCGGTCCAGGTCAAACCTGACCTATGGGTCCCGTCGGTCAGTTACTAACCTAACTAATCTAATTTAGTTAGCGTTAAACTAACACTAATCTAGTTTAGTTAGTGGCCTGGGGCCCACACGTTAGTGACCCAGGGGGGTCAAACTGGGGTCAACCCGGGTCAAACTCGCCGGAGTTGACCTGGGGCTCGTCGCTGGCAAGGCCAGGGACGGCGGAGAGGTGCGGGTTTCCTCCTCCGGCGACCAAATGGACGGAGGAGGGCATATACGAGCAGCTGGGAGAAAGCCGTGTCGATTGGGGGTGGAGGTGGAGCTCGGGGTCGCTGGAAACGACATCGGTGATGACCTTGGTGGACACCAGAGCTCGGGCGAGCTCGGTATCATTGCTAATTGCTAGGGGCACGGCGAGGGGCGTGGAGTGGTGCTACGGCTCCTGGGGATGCGGTGAGTGCGGTGGCGTGCTCGGTTTCGAGCCAACATGGCTGTGGCCATGACAGCGATAAGCAGAGGCGGCGGTGTGTGCGGGCGAGCTCGGTGCGGTCTCTGTGGTGCGCGGCAGGGCGAACGGAGAGGGGGAGAACGGGCAGGAGCCCACAGCGGTTCCATAGAGACGAACGGTGAGCTCAAAGGAGGTCGGACGGCGACGAGGTGGCGAGGGGGATCTCCAGCAACGATCGGTGAAGACGAGGTCGATGGAGGCAGTGCAGAGCATGCAAGCGCTCGGGGCTCGTGGACACGGCGGGGTGGCGTGAGGACGACGGTGGGCGCATCTACGTCGACAATGCGGCGGCAGCTATGTCGGCCATGGCGGGAGAGGGCGAGAGAGAGGAGGAAGGGGGAATGAGGTGTCAAGGGGATCGGGGCGGTGCCGCGGAGCTACTTCGAGGCGCTGGTGCGGCAGGCGAGCAGGGAGGTGGCGTGGCGCGACGCGCGCGTGCGCTGTCTCCCTCCTCTGCCTACTGGCAGAGGTAGGTGATGACTGGCACGGGCCAGGTGGGCCGGCCCAGCCAGGTAAGTGGCATGTGGCCTTTCTCTCTCTCTGTTTTCCATTTATTTCTGTTTTTCTATTTTTCTGTATCTGTTGGGATTTATTAAAAATAGCTAGGCACTTTCAAAAATCCTGAAAATAATTGTGGGCTCTGTTTAGATTATTCTCAACAGCCATCACTTATTTCCAGAAATATTTGGGCATTTAGATTATTTCAGAGCATTTAAATGCCCAAATGCAAATAGGTAATGATTTAATCCAGTGACCTTATGTGTCCTAGAAAAATGTGAACCAATTTTTGGCAGAGGTTCTAACCCAAGGCAAAAACGATGGACATTTTAGAAGGGCATTTCAGGTTCATTGAAAAAAGATTTTAGTAAACCCTAGTTGGATTAAGGGGGGTGCTGGGGGTTCTGTCATCCCCATTTCCAAATTTCTAAGCAAAATAAACATGATGCAACACCAGAGGCTAGCACTAGGCATTACCAGAACCAGGGATGTGACAGCGGGGTCCGCCGACTGATGATGTTGGGCGCGGACGCAGAGTCCGCCGACTGATGCTATCGGGCACGGACGTGGAGTCCGCCGACTAATGGTGTCGATGACAGCCGGCTATGGGCTGCAGCCGGCGCCGTTGCTTCTAGTGGGGGCGCGCCGGCGCATCCAGTGGTTGTAGCCTTCGAGCCTCCGAGCGAGGGGGGGGGGGTTCCCCACGAAAATGATCATGCAAAAGACAAAGTTAGTCCGCGCAGATATATCAAATGATTGCTTTTAGCATTGCAAGTTTTATGCGGAGGGTGCCGGCTCGGTTTCGTCTGAGCCCCCTTCAATCTTTTTCATGTTCCCTCCGCTCTTTGGTTTGTGCTCTCACTTGCCGGACAGCCGCGCTGTGGTCTGTGGCTGAGAGTGGGCCGCGGATTGGAGTGTACAATACTCAGACTCTGGGAGCATATTTGACCGAGAAGATACTCATAAAGCAAACGGCCGGGTCGCCCAAACCGTTTTTCTTCCCGGACTTCTTTCGTGTGGGTGGCCTCCAGCTTTTGCTCTCGCTTGCCGGACAGCCGTGCTGCGGTCTGTGGCTGATAGTGGGCCTTTGGTTCCGTGCATGCTACTAATTTGTCCGTGAGAACGAACGTCTCAGGCCAATCGACCAGCCTCCGGGCCAACTCTAGCTGGCGCCGGGGCGAACAGTATTGCTACTGTAATAAAGGTGGAGGAGGTCCCCGAGTGTCGCTCGAGGTTATCCGTGTTTGCGTGGTGCAAAATAATGCGGGTGAGGAGCTCACATTGCTTTAGGCGCAGTCGGGGTGGAGATGATCTCCGGCAGGCGGCCCGAGCCTCCGGGTGCGCGACGGATGCCCCAGCCGGTCAGGCCCATCCGGCCAGGCGGTGGAGCGAGAGGCATCCTAGCCAGCCCTCTAGCCGGCAAGGTGTCGAAGCGGACAGCGGACCAGCTGGCCGTGCAGCCGGTTACGCAGGCGGATGCGCAGCCTGTCGTGCATGTACACACGTACTTTGCACGTAATTTTTTCTCATCCGGCTAAGCAGCTGGACACAATATTCTCTCTCTGTTTTTTTTTTCTTTTTCTTAGCACCCGACCACTTTTCTGTTTGGGAAGCCGACAACTCTTTTCCACCCGGCCCCATTTCTTTTTTTATTTTTCTTTTTTTCTTCTACAAGGCCAGCCGGCCTCTGACTTTTCTTTCTTTTCTCTTTTTCCCAAGCAGCCGGCTGCGGCGAACGCCGTAGTGCGGGGGCGCTGGCCGGCAACCGGGCACGGGGCGGCGAGCCGGGTGCTGGAGCCGGCGGCCGGGATGCGGGGCGGAGCCGGCAAGCGGCAGGGCCGGCCGGGTGGCGGGCGAGGCTAGAAGGCAGCGTGGGAGGCCGGGACGGGGCCGCAGCCGGCGCAGCCCAGTCGAAGCCAGCCCGCACGGGAACTGAGGCGAGGCGGGGCGGCCGGGGCGCGCAGGAAGCTATAGCCAGGCGCGGGTGCGGACTTGGGCGAGGCGAGCGGAAGCACGGATGCTATTTTATATGATTTTTGGGAGTGACCTATTAACCTACAGCCCAGTGCCAGTTTCTGTTTTCTCCTTGTCTTTGAGTTTTACAGAAAAGGAATAGCAAACGGAGTCCAATTGACATGCCAATTTTTGATGATTTTTTATGGACCAAAAGAAGCCCTTGGAGTGAAAGAGTTGGGCTAGAAGGGTCCCAGGCTGCCTGTAACACCCCGGATGTAACTTTCCATATTTGTAACTCCAACTCTTGCCATTTTCGGCTATGTGTTATGATATTCCCTCCGTGGTCGGGTTTTGTTTGTCGTTTTGTATTTTGTTCATGTCATGCATTTCATATCATGTCATCATGTGCATTGCATTTGCATATGTGTTCGTCTCATGCATTCGAGCATTTTCCCCGTTGTCCGTTTTGCAATCCGGCGCTCCCATCTCCTCCGGCGCACCCCTCTTGTTTTCTTTCGTGAGCGGGTGTCAAACATTCTCGAAATGGACCGAGGCTTGTCAAGTGGCCCTAGTATACCACCGGGAGACCACCGGTCAAGTTTCGTTCCATTTGGAGGTCGTTTGGTACTCCAACGGTTAACCGGGAATCCGCAAAGTCCTTCTGTGTGTTGCAGAAAACCCCCCTCTCTAAACAGCCCAAAACCCACCAAACTCTCTTCCATGCTATAGGTCGTTCGATCACGATCGTGTGGGCGAAAACCGCACCTCATTTGGACTCTCCTAGCTCCCTCTACCTATTTATATGTGAGCCCTCCCGAAAACGATCGCAGATGAAACCCTAGCCCTCTTCCACCTCCCGCCCGGACAAATTTTCCCCGCCGCCGGACGTGTCCGCCGCCTTCGCCCGACGAATCCACGGACGCCACGTGGCAGCCGCGCCGCCGCGGCCCTCCCAGCCCGCGTGCGCCGCCGCCCGACGCCCGCGCCCTCCCGCGGCTTGCCCCGCCGCCCGCCGGTTGCGCCGCCCGCCGGCTCCCTCGCCGCCGCCTCCGGACCTCCGCGCCGCCGCCGGTGAGCTCCGCCGCCCCGCGCCCCTTCTCCTCCTTCCTCTCTCTCCCTCTCTCTCAGATCTCTCTCTCTCTCTCTACAGCGAGCGCCGGCCGTCGTCGCCTCTCCTCTCCCGTCGCCGGCGAGCTCATCCCTCGAGCTCTTCCCCGATCGGATGTGGTAACCACAGGCGTTGACTTTTCCCGAGACCCGAGATATTTTTTAAGTCATTCGTTTTTCACAATAAGTACCCCTGTACATCATGGCATAAATCTCTGCATATAGCTCCGTTTCGTGCGTGTAATATGTGAAATTGTTCGTCTCGCGATGCTCTTCATTTTGTTCAATTGAACCATGTTCATTAGAGGCCATCTTGATGCCCAAATCTCTGGTGCAAGCGTGCTAGTTGCTGTTATCTGCTGGTTCTTAGCAGAACTTGGAGATTTGTCATTTTTGTATCATTTAACCTGTGCATCTTATGGGCATGAGCTCTACATGTGTTTTGTTGTATGCCATGCCATATTTCCAAGGGTGTATGCCATGTATTTTTGTGATCTCTGTGGTGACTAGCACAAGCATGCAAACTAGGCTCCGTAATGTTTCTGATTTAAGAGAGTGATTTCTCCAAGTCCTTGTCTGCTGTTATTTTGTTGCCATGTAAACTTGAAGCTACAGAGAGATCCATGCATATTTTGGAGATATTCAGTAAGGATGTTTTGTATATATTTTTGTAATTGATCCATTCCTTCTCTTGTTTGCAATTATGGAGTGCCATAGCATGACTCAATCTTTCTCTAATTTTGCTATAAAATATTTCTGGCAGATTGTTTACGTGTTATTCAATTTTGCCAAGCATGTTGTAGTTGATCCATATCTGCTATGTATTTGATCTTGCCATGGATAGCTTCATAAACATGCCATCTTGCTGTAGGTATGCTTATTTTGTCATGAATTGCTTTGTGGTGAGTGCATCAAGCTCACCAAGATGCCTTCATATTATTGTTTCTGCCATGCTCTGTTTTCTGCTAAGTCTGAAACCTGTTAACGAAACTTGCTATGTTTACATGCTTGCCATCATATCTTCTGGTCCTTTTTGGCTTATGGTCAGTAACGGACTTTTGTCATATGCATTTAGTAGAATACTTCCATGCCTTGTTTTGCCATGTTTTGTTCCTGAAGCATGTTCATGTCGGGCTCTGAACATTGCTACCTGATGCTGTTTTCAGGCATGTCCAGTAATTTCACCAAGTCTGTGAACCTGTTATCTTTTGCACTTTTGCCATGCTTGTTTTATCTTGTTATGTTGTGAACTAGCCGTAGCTCATTGTTCATCTTTTGTCAAGAATCTCCTGTAGATTACTTCCATATGCTTTGTTGCTATGGTGGAGTAATGTAGCATTGTTACTTGTTGCATTCTAAGTGCTACCATGCTGTTAATCGCAGATTCGTGTCATTCTTGTTTTGCTTGCCATTTGCAAACCGTGCATCCGTTTCCGGTGATCTTTATATAGATTTCGACTGAAATCATCTCATCTTTCCAGTGGCATACTTGGTTTGCCAAGTTACTGACTTGTTCATCATTTTCCTTCCGGAGCACGCATATGCATCGCATATCATATCTCGCATATCATACATGTTTTGCATCATGTTGCTTATGCATTTCTCGTGAATGATTGTGGTTCCGTTGCTTGTGTTCTTGTCTTGGGTAGAGCCAGGAGACGAGTTCATGAACGAGGAACCTGTTGAGTACGCTTACGAGGATCAAGCTTTCGACAACTTTGAGAACCTTGCAGGCAAGATGACCACCCCTCGAAATCACTTCTATCTTTGCTTTGCTAGTTGTTCGTTCTATTGCCATGCTGAGCTACCTATCACTTGCTATATCATGCCTCCCATATTGCCATGTCAGTCTCTAACCATCCTTTCCTAGCAAACCGTTGTTTGGCTAAGTTACCGCTTTTGCTCAGCCCTTCTTATAGCGTTGCTAGTTGCAGGTGAAGTTGAAGTTTGTTCCATGTTGGAACATGGATATGTTGGGATATCACAATATCTCTTATTATATTAATGCATCTATATATTTGGTAAAGGGTGGAAGGCTCGGCCTTATGCCTGGTGTTTTGTTCCACTCTTGCCGCCCTAGTTTCTGTCATACCGGGATTATGTTCCTTGAGTTTGCGTTCCTTACGCGGTCGGGTGATTTATGGGACCCCTTGATAGTTCGCCTTGAATAAAACTCCTCCAGCAAGGCCCAACTTTGGTTTTACCATTTGCCACCTAAGCCTTTCCCCCCCGGGTTTTCGCGAGCCCGAGGGTCATCTTTATTTTAAACCCCCGGACCAGTGCTCCTTCGAGTGCTGGCCCAAACCGAGCGATGTCCGGCGCCCCCTGGGCAACCAGGGTCTATGCCAACCCGACGTCAGGCTCATCCGTTGTGCCCTGAGAACGAGATATGTGCAGCTCCTATCGGGATTTGTCAGCACATCGGGCGGCTTTGCTGGTCTTGTTTTACCATTATCGAAATGTCTTGTAAACCGGGATTCCGAGACTGATCGGGTCTTTCCTGGAGAAGGTTTATCCTTCATTGACCGTGAGAGCTTATGATGGGCTAAGTTGGGACACCCCTGCAGGGTATTATCTTTCGAAAGCCGTGCCCGCGGTTATGAGGTAGATGGGAATTTGTTAATGTCCGGTTGTAGAGAACTTGTCACTTGACCCAATTAAAATACATCAACTGTGTGTGTAGCCGTGATGGTCTCTTCTCGGCGGAGTCCGGGAAGTGAACACGGTTTGAGTTATGAATGACGTAAGTAGGAGTTCAGGATCACTTCTTGGTCCCTACTAGATGACGACCGTTCCGTTGCTTCTCTTCTCGCTCTCTTTTGCGTATGTTAGCCACGATATATGCTTATTGCCGCTGCAGCTCCACCTCATTACACCATCCTTTCCTATAAGCTTAAATAGTCTTGATCTCGTGGGTGTGAGATTGTTGAGTCCTCGTGACTCACAGATTCTACCCAAAACAGTTGCAGGTGCCGACGATGCCAGTGCAGATGATGGGATCGATCTCAAGTGGGAGTTCGATGAGGAACGTGGTCGTTACTATGTCTTTTCCTGATGATCAGTAGTGGAGCCCAGTTGGGACGATCGGGGATCTAGCATTTGGGGTTATCTTATTTTCATTTGGATCTTGACCGTAGTCGGTCTATGTGTGTATTTTGGATGATGTATGGATTATATTTATGTATTGTGTGAAGTGGCGATTGTAAGCCAACTCTTTATCCCATTCTTGTTCATTACATGGGATTGTGTGAAGATGACCCTTCTTGCGACAAAACCACTATGCGGTTATGCCTCTAGGTTGTGCCTCGACACATGGGAGATATAGCCGCATCGTGGGCGTTACACTGCCCACAAGGGTGGGGGACGTGCCCACCCCCTGGGCGCGCCCCCTGCCTCGTGGACAGCCCGGAGACCCCCCCTGACATGAGACCTACGCCAAAAATTCCTATAAATACTGAAACCTCCAGAAAGAAACCTAGATCGGGAGTTCCGCCGCCGCAAGCCTCTGTAGCCACCAAAATCCTCTCGGGAGCCCATTCCGGCACCCTGCCGGAGGGGGATCCATCACCGGTGGCCATCTTCATCATCCCGGTGCTCTTCATGACGAGGTGGGAGTAGTTCACCCTCGGGGCTGAGGGTATGTACCAGTAGCTATTTGTTTGATCTCTCTCTCTCTCTCGTGTTCTTGAGATGGTACGATCTTGATGTATCGCGAGCTTTCCTACTATAGTTGGATCCTATGATGTTTCTCCTCCTCTACTCTCTTGTAATGGATTGAGTTTTCCCTTTGAAGTTATCTTATCGGATTGAGTCTTTAAGGATTTGAGAACACTTGATGTATATCTTGCATGTGCTAATCTGTGGTGACAATGGGATATTCACGTGATCTACTTGATGTGCGTTTTGGTGATCAACTTGCGGGTTCACCTTGTGAACTTATGCATAGGGGTTGGCACACGTTTTCGTCTTGACTCTCCGGTAGAAACTTTGGGGCAATCTTTGAAGTTCTATGTGTTGGTTGAATAGATGAATCTAAGATTGTGTGATGCATATCGTATAATCATGCCCACGGATACTTGAGGTGACATTGGAGTATCTAGGTGACATTAGGGTTTTGGTTGATTTGTGTCTTAAGGTGGTATTGTAGTACGAACTCTATGATAGATCGAACGGCAAGAATAGCTTCGTGTTATTTTACTACGGACTCTTGAATAGCTTGATCAGAAAGGATAACTTTGAGGTAGTTTCGTACCCTACAATAATCGCTTCATTTGTTCTCTGCTATTAGTGACTTTGGAGTGACTCTTTGTTGCATGTTGAGGGATAGTTATATGATCCAGTTATGTTATTATTGTTGAGAGAACTTGCACTAGTGAAAGTATGAACCCTAGGCCTTGTTTCCTAGCATTGCAATACCGTTTACGCTCACTTTTATCATTAGTTACCTTGCTGTTTTTATATTTTCAGATTACAAATACTCATATCTACCATCCATATTCCGCTTGTATCACCATCTCTTCGCCGAACTAGTGCACCTATACAATTTACCATTGTATTGGGTGTGTTGGGGACACAAGATACTCTTTGTTATTTGGTTGCAGGGCTGTTTGAGAGAGACCATCTTCATCCTACACCTCCCACGAATTGATAAACCTTAGGTCATCCACTTGAGGGAAATTTGCTACTGTCCTACAAACCTCTGCACATGGAGGCCCAATAACGTCCACAAGGAGAAGGTTGCGTAGTAGGCATCAGCAAGCTTGCTGGGGAAATCTTGAGACTTTGCCTCAGAGTAACCTCGACCCCGCCAGGCTCGCCTGCCCGACAAGGGAGGTTTAACTCTTGGGTGTGTCTTGCTCCTTCGGCTTGTTTTGGTCTTCTTGTTCTTCCCTTTGATCTGTCAAAGAGCTATCTCTTCAACTTGGTCTTATCATGGATGATGTAATCTTGCTCTTAGGACTGTGCATAGTCCGAGCAATAGACCCAGGGTTTGTTGCACCGATAGTGCACCACCCCTCTTAAAGAAACATTTGTATGAGAAGGGCACAAGGACAAAAGTAAGGATGTGAGTGGGAAGGCCACTAGGGGTATGCCCACTCTCAACAAGCCAAAAGAGTTCACATCTCCATCCTATGTACTTCGTAAAACTAAGGATGGAGAAGTTTATGCGAAATTTGTTGGTCCTCGTAATGCATTCCGGTTTTATGTTGTTTGGGTCCCTAAGACCCTTGGGACTAACTTGAGAGGTCCCATTGCAGAATGGGTGCCTCTAACCAAGTCATAGTTGTGTGTAGGTTGCTTTCTGTGGTGGAGTCAAATGGGAGATCGATAGTGGATGTACCAACCATATGACCGGACATAGAAAATTGCTTTACGATTTCATGGAAGCTATTCGACCATTTAGAGCATTGTGTTTGGTGGAGGATCAAAAGGACAGGTACTCAGGTTGGGCAAGGTGGCTATCACAAATGACATGTCTCTTGCAAATGTCATGCTTGTACAATCCCTTAAATAACATTTGCTTTCTATTTGTCAATTGGCTTCTATTGGTTATGATACACTATTCGGACTAACCGATGTGAAAGTCTTTAAGAGAGATACTCCCAAAGTGGCCTTTGTTGGAGAGTTGGATGGCAACCTTTACACGGTTGATTTCTCGAAAGAGAGCACATTCCATGCAACTTGCCTAATGGCCAAGGCCAACAAGGGGTGGCTATGGCATCGCCGGCTAGCCCATGTCGGCATGAGAAATCTTCAAGATCTCTTAAATGGTAATCACATCCTTGGACTAACTAATGTCTCTTTTGAGAAAGATCGTGTGTGTAGTGCATGCTTAGCTGGGAAGCAACATAAATCAAAGCACCCACCCAAGAATATTGTATCTACTTCAAGGCCTTTGGAGCTCCTTCATGTGGATCTTTTTGTCTCGTTCATGGGATAGTCTTGGTGGGAAAAAGTATGGACTTGTCATTGTTGATGATTACTCAAGATATACATGGGTGTTCTTCCTCAAGTCCAATGACAAGACGAAGATCACTTTCATTGATTTTGCCAAGCAAGCACAACACAAGTTTGACAAAGAAATCTTGGCAGTAAGAAGTGATAATGGCTCTGAGTTCAAGAACTACACCCTGGAAGAATTTCTTAGTGATGAAGGGATTGAGCATCAATATTTCGCACCATACACTCCTCAACAAAATGGTGTAGCTGAAAGGAAGAACCATACACTTGTGGAAATGGAAAGGTCCATTTTGGATGAATACAAGTGACCACATAGTTTTGGGGCCGAGGCTGTCAACACTACATGCCATTCATCAAATCGGCTCTTCCTCCGCATGATATTGGAGAAGACTCCATATGAGCTCCTAACCGGGAACAAGCCAAATGTCAAGTCCTTTCGTGTATTTGGGTGCAAATGTTTCATCCTCAACAAAAGAGAACGGTTAGGAAAATTTCCATCCAAAACAATTGAGGGCATATTTGTTGGTTATGGATCAAACTCTCACACCTATAGAGTCTACAACAAATCCAATGGATGTGTTGTAGAAACTTGTGATGTGGTGTTTGATGAATTTAATGGCTCCCATGCGGAGCAAGTTGTTCTAAGTGATGTAGGTGAAGAAGATCCTTCTCAAGATATTTTGACCATGGGTGTTGGTGCTCTTCTTCCAATGGAACAAGAACCTCATGATGATGAAGAAGAAGATGGAAGTTTCACACATCATCAAACCAATTCAACACCCATACCACCACAAGTTCCTATTATTCAACCGATGCCCATTGTTCAAGTACAAGAAGAAGATCAAGTCCCTCACCATGATCATCTTCAAGAACAACATCCTCACCAAGAGAAAGAACAAGAAAGTGCAATCGTTCATGATGAACCTCAACAAATGCAATATGAAGAAGAAGATCTTCCGCCGCACATTAATGATCTATATATTGAGGATGTGGATGATGGACATGAAGTTGAACCGCGTGAAACCCTAACCTCCATCATGCCCCGAGTGTCCAGTTGTGTTGACGTTGATCAACTTCTTACCGGCATATCGGAAGGTAGAGTCACTCGTAAAAAATTGACAAACTTTTGTGCTCACTTTCCGTTTTTCTCTAGTGTTGAGACTCAAGGTACAAGATGCATTGATGGACAATGATTGGATCATTGCTATGCAAGAAGAGTTGAACAGTTTTGAATGCAACCAAGTGTGGTCATTAGTTGAGAGACTAACTAAGGAACACCATGTCACTTGAACAAAATAGATTTTCAAGAACAAGCAAGGTGAGAATGGCGTAACCATCCACAACAAGGCAAGGTTAGTGGCACAAGGGTACTCACAAGTTGAAGGTTTGGACTTTGGTGAGACCTTTTCTCCCGTTGCCCGTCTTGAATATATTCGTATCTTACTTGCCGATCCTACTTTCAATGGTTTTACATTACATCAAATGGATGTGAAGAGTGCTTTCCTTAACGGTCCTCTACAAGAAGAAGTATATGTATCACAACCACATGGGTTCGTTGATCCCAATCACAAAGACTATGTGTATAAACTTCACAAGGCTCTGTATGGCCTCAAGCAAGCACCTCGTGCTTGGTACGGTCATCTTAAGAAGTTTCTACTCGATGATGGTATTGTGAGGAGGGTGATCGATCCCAATCATTTTACTAAGAGGGAAAAAGGTGATTTGATCTTATGCCAAATCTATGTAGATAACATCCTTTTTGGTTATCCTAACATTCATTTGTGGAAGAAGTTTGCAGCCTCCATGACCAAGAACTTTGAAATGTCACTCAATGCGGACTTGAAATTCTTTCTCGGATTTCAAATTCAACAATTTCATGAAGGAATTTTCTTGACTCAAAAAAAAATACCTCAAGGATATTCTATAGAAGTTTGACACGACAAATGCCCATGTAAGACACCCATGCCAACAAAAAATGTACTCACTAAAGACACAAACGGTATCCCTTTCGACCCATCTCTTTACCGCCCTATGATTGGTTCATTGCTTTATCTTTGTGCATCTAGACCATACATCATGTTCAGTGTAAGCATATGTGCTAGATTTCAAGCTTCCCCTAGGGAAAGTCATCATAAGGCGGTTAAGCATATTCTTAGATACCTTGTTCACACCCCAAAGTTAGGTCTATGGTACCCCAAGGATGCCAATATTGATCTCAATGGGTACACGAATGCGGATTGGGTTGGAGACAAAGTGGGATGGAAGACCACCTCCGGTGCATGTCAATTTCTTGGACGCTCCTTGCTAAGTTGGTCCTCGAAAAAGCAAAATTGTGTCTCTCTCTCCACCGCCGAAGCCGAATAGATTGCAACCACCAGTTGTGCAACTCAATTACTATGGATGAGGCAAACCTTGAAGGATTATGGTATCACCTACAGGCATGTGCCTCTTCTATGTGATAATGAAAGTGCCATCAAGATTGCTGAGAATCCCATTGATCATCTTTGCACCAAGCACATTGATATTAGGTATCACTTCTTGAGAGACCATGTGCAGAAGGGTGACATTGATATTGCTCATGTTGGTACAGATAGGCAACTTGCAAACATTTTCACCAAACCATTGGATGAAGCAAGGTTTTGTCAACTTAGGCGTGAACTTGGTATCTTGGAGCTTGACAACACTATGTGAAATCTAGTACCCATGCATGCATTTACTTTATGTCTTGTCTAGATGTAGGCATATGTTTAGGGGGAGACATTCAACTCATGAGTTATCTCACCCTATATGATGCATAAACAAACCAAACAATCTCAAAGTCACTATGTTTTCACTATCGTGACTTAGTACTTTAAATGATGGAGTTGTTATGTTGGGCTCAATGTTAAAATCTTCACAGTTCCAAGTCACATATACTCAAACATGGTGGACTCGTCCACCGCCCTCTCTTCAAGAAGTTGGACTTATTCTTCATCTCCTTTGGTGTTTTTATCCGGTGTTTTGTCTCTGGTTGATTTTTCTCGTTGTTTCTCTTGTGTGTTGTCGATTGTGTTTCCCATAGCTCAGGTTCTACCCAAGCCTCTCTCATCTCGCAGCCCTCTGATATTTGTCTGGTTCACAAGCTTGAATCCTACCACATAAATGTTTATTGGGTGTGTGGTGGTCTTGGGAGCTTTCGGACTCCCTCCCTCTAGTTGTCATGAGTTCACAGAGATCGTATTATCTCAAGATATCCCGGAACTTCCGGGGTGGTGTCCGGAACTTCTTGCCTTGCCCGGAACTTCCGGGCGTTGCGGGTTTGGGGCACATAATGGTGGGCAGGGGATCACAAAGGGGTATTCTTTCCTATTTCTTCTGTCCCTCCCTCTGCTCTCTCCATGCGACGCCCCTCTCCCATCGACGACTTCCGGGCAAGCTGCTGGCCCCCGGAAACTCCGGCCCCTTCTTTGTTGGAAATATGCCCTAGAGGCAATAATAAAATGGTTATTATTATATTTCCTTGTTCATGATAATTGTCTATTGTTCATGCTTTAATTGTGTTATCCGGAAATCGTAATACATGTGTGAATAGATAGACCATAACATGTCCCTAGTGAGCCTCTAGTTGACTAGCTCGTTGATCAATAGATGGTTATGGTTTCCTGACCATGGACATTCGATGTCATTGATAACGGGATCACATCATTAGGAGAATGATGTGATGGACAAGACCCAATCCTAAGCATAGCACTAGATTGTGTAGTTCGTTTGCTAAAGCTTTTCTAATGTCAAGTATCTTTTCCTTAGACCATGAGATCGTGCAACTCCCAGATACCGTAGGAATGCTTTGGGTGTACCAAACGTCACAACGTAACTGGGTGGCTATAAAGGTGCACTACAGGTATCTCCGAAAGTGTTGGTTGCGTTGGCTCGGATCGAGACTGTGATTTGTCACTCCGTATGACGGAGAGCTATCTCTGGGCCCACTCGGTATTGCGTCATCATAATGAGCTCAATGTGACTAAGTAGTTAGTCACGGGATCATGCATTACGGAATGAGTAAAGTGACTTGCTGGTAACAAGATTGAACGAGGTATTGGGATACCGACGATCGAATCTCGGGCAAGTAAAGTACCGATTGACAAAGGGAATTGTATACGGGATTGCTTGAATCCTCGACATCGTGGTTCATTCGATGAGATCATCGTGGAACATGTGGGAGCCAACAAGGGTATCCAGATCCCGCTGTTGGTTATTGGCTAGAGAGGTGTCTCGGTCATGTCTGCATGATTCCCGAACCCGTAGGGTCTACACACTTAAGGTTCGATGACGCTAGGTTATAAGGAAGGTTTGTATGTGATTACCGAATGTTTTTCGGAGTCCCGGATGAGATCCCGGACGTCACGAGGAGTTCCGGAATGGTCCGGATGTAAAGATTTATATATGGGAAGTCACCATACGGTCGCCCGAAATATTCGGGGGTATACCGATATTGTACCGGGACCACCGGAGGGGTTCCCGGGGTCCACCGGGAGGGTCCACCTGCCCAGGAGGGCCTTATGGGCTGTAGGTGGAAGGGTACCAGCCCTTAGTGGGCTGGGCGCCAACCTCCCTAGGGCCCATGCGCCTAGGGCTTGGGGGGGAACCCTAAAGGGGGCGCGCCCCCTTGCTTGGGGGGCAAGCTCGCTCCCCCCTTGGCCGCCGCCCCCCCCTCTAGATCTCATCTAGAGGGGCCGGCCCCCTTCCCCCTTCTCCCTATAAATAGAGGGGTGAGGGGAGGGCTGCAGCACCACATCCAAGGCGCAACCCCTCCCCTCCCCAACACCTCTCCTCCTCCGCGTGTGCTTGGCGAAGCCCTGCCGGAGAACTGTCACTCCACCACCACCACGCCGTCGTGCTGCTGTTGGAGCCTTCTTGCTCAACCTCTCCCTCCGCATTGCTGGATCAAGGCTTGGGAGACGTCACCGCTCCGTACATGTGTTGAACGCGGAGGTGCCGTCCGTTCGGCGCTTGGATCATCGGTGATTTGGATCACGACGAGTACGACTCCTTCAACCCCGTTCTCTTGAACGCTTCCGCTCGCGATCTACAAGGGTATGTAGATGCACTCCTCCCCTCTCGTTGCTAGTAAACTCCATAGATTGATCTTGGTGATGCGTAGAAAATTTTAGTTTCTGCTATGATCCGGAACAGTGGCATCATGAGCTAGGTCTATGCGTAGTTTCTATGCACGAGTCGAACACAAGTTGTTGTGGGCGTCGATTTTGTCAATTTACTTGCCATTACTAGTCTTATCTTGATTCGGCGGCATCGTGGGATGAAGTGGCCCGGACCGACCTTACACGTACGCTTGCGTGAGACAGGTTCCACCGACTGGCATGCACTAGTTGCATAAGGTGGCTAGCGGGTGTCTGTCTCTCCCACTTTAGTCGGATCAGATTCGATGAAAAGGGTCCTTATGAAGGGTAAATAGAAATTGGCATATCACGTTGTGGTTTTGTCGTAGGTAAGAATCGTTCTTGCTAGAAACCTATAGCAGCCACGTAAAAGTTTGCAACAACAATTAGAGGACGTCTAACTTGTTTTTGCAGCAAGTGTCATGTGATGTGATATGGCCAGAAGGATGTTATGAATGATATATGTGATGTATGAGATTGATCATGTTCTTGTAATAGGAATCACGACTTGCATGTCGATGAGTATGACAACCGGCAGGAGCCATAGGAGTTGTCTTAATTTATTTATGACCTGCGTGTCAACTGGAACGTCATGTAATTACTTTACTTTATTGCTAACCGTTAGCCATAGTAGTAGAAGTAATAGTTAGCGAGACAACTTCATGAAGACACGATGATGGAGATCATGATGATGGAGATCATGATGATGGAGATCATGGTGTCATGTTGGTGACGGTGATGAACATGGCGCCCCGAAGATGGAGATCAAAAGGAGCAAAATGATATTGGCCATATCATGTCACTATTTGATTGCATGTGATGTTTATCATGTTTTACATCTTATTTGCTTAAAACGATGGTAGAATAAATAAGATGATCCCTCGCTAAAATTTCAAGAAAGTGTTCCCCCTAACTGTGCACCATTGCGAAGGTTCGTTGTTCCGAAGCACCACGTGATGATCGGGTGTGATAGGTTCTAACGTTCGCATACAACGGGTGTAAGCCAGATTTACACACGCAATACACTTAGGTTGACTTGACGAGCCTAGCATGTACATACATGGCCTCGGAACACAAGAGACCGAAAGGTCGAACATGAGTCGTATAGCAGAAACGATCAACATGAAGATGTTCACCGATGATGACTAGTCCATCTCACGTGTTGATCGGACACAGCCTAGTTGACTCGGATCATGTATCACTTAGATGACTAGAGGGATGTCTGTCTGAGTGGGAGTTCGTTAATAATTTGATTAGATGAACTTAATTATCATGAACTTAGTCTAAAAAACCTTTGCAATATGTCTTGTAGATCAAATGGCCCACGCTAATGTTGCCCTCAACTTCAACGCGTTCCTAGAGAAAACCAAGCTGAAAGACGATGGTAGCACCTACACGGACTGGGTCCGTAACCTGAGGATTATCCTCATAGCTGCCAAGAAAGCATATGTCCTTGAAGCACCGCTAGGTGATGCACCTGTTTTCCCAGCAACTCAAGACGTTCTGAACGCCTGGCAGTCACGTAGTAATGATTACTCCCTGGTTCAGTGCGGCATGCTTTACAGCTTAGAACCGGGGCTCCAAAAGCGTTTTGAGTAGCACGGAGCATATGAGATGTTCCAAGAGCTGAAAATGGTTTTCCAAGCTCATGCCCGGGTCGAGAGATATGAAGTCTCTGACAAGTTCTACAGTTGTAAGATGGAGGAGAATAGTTCCGTCACCATATACTCAAAATGTCTGGGTTGCACAACCGCTTGTCTCAGCTGGGAGTTAATCTCCCGGATGACGCGGTCGTTGACAGAATCCTTCAGTCGCTCCCACCTAGCTAAAAGAGCTTTGTGATGAACTTCAATATGCAGGGGATGGAAAAGACCATTCCTGAGGTATATTCAATGCTGAAATGAGCGGAAGTGGAGATCAAAAAGGAACATCAAGTGTTGATGGTGAATAAAACCACTAAGTTCAAGAAAGGCAAGGGTAAGAAGAACTTCAAGAAAGACGGCAAGGGAGTTGCCGCACCCGGTAAGCAAGCTGCCGGGAAGAAGACAAAGAATGGACCCAAGCCTGAGACTGAGTGCTTTTATTGCAAGGGAAACGGTCACTGGAAGCGGAACTGCCCCAAGTACTTAGCGGATAAGAATGCCGGCAATAACAAAGGTATATGTGATATAAATGTTATAGATGTGTACCTAACCAGCGCTCGTAGTAGCTCCTGGGTATTTGATACCGGTGCGGTTGCTCATATTTGTAACTCAAAGCAGGAGCTGCAGAATAAGCGGAGACTGGCGAAGGACGAGGTGACGATGCGCGTCGGGAATGGTTCCAAGGTCGATGTGATCGCCGTCGGCACGCTACCTCTACATTTACCTACGGGACTAGTTTTAATAAACCTCAATAATTGTTATTTAGTGCCAGCTTTGAGCATGAACATTGTATCTGGATCTCGTTTAATGCGAGATGGCTACTCATTTAAATCCGAGAATAATGGTTGTTCTATTTATATGAGAGATATGTTTTATGGTCATGCCCCGCTGGTCAATGGTTTATTCTTAATGAATCTCGAACGTGATGTTACACACATTCATAGTGTGAATGCCAAGAAATGTAAGGTTGATAATGATAGTCCCACATACTTGTGGCACTGCCGCCTTGGTCACATTGGTGTCAAACGCATGAAGAAACTCCATGCAGATGGACTTTTTGAGTCTCTTGATTATGAATCATTTGACACGTGCGAACCATGCCTCATGGGCAAAATGACCAAGACTCCGTTCTCCGGAACAGTGGAACGAGCAACCAACTTATTGGAAATCATACATACTGATGTGTGCGGTCCAATGAGCGTTGAGGCATGTTCTCACCCTCACTGATGACTTGAGTAGATATGGGTATGTCTACTTAATGAAACACAAGTCTGAGACCTTTGAAAAGGTTCAAGGAATTTCATAGTGAGCTTGAGAATCAACGTGACAGGAAAATAAAGTTCTTACGATCAGATCGTGGAGGGGAATATTTGAGTCACGAATTTGGCACACACTTAAGGAAATGTGGAATTGTTTCACAACTCACGCCGTCTGGAACACCTCAGCGTAATGGTGTGTCCGAACGTCGTAATCGCACTCTATTGGATATGGTGCGATCTATGATGTCTCTTACCGATCTACCGCTATCATTCTGGGGTTATGCTTTAGAGACTGCCGCGTTCACTTTAAATAGGGCTCCGTCGAAATCCGTTGAGACGACACCGTATGAATTATGGTTTGGAAAGAAACCTAAGCTGTCGTTTCTTAAAGTTTGGGGATGCGATGCTTATGTCAAGAACCTTCAACCTGAAAAGCTCGAACCCAAGTCGGAAAAATGCGTCTTCATAGGATACCCTAAGGAAACCATTGGGTATGCCTTCTACCTCAGATCCGAAGGCAAGATCTTCGTTGCCAAGAACGGGTCCTTTCTGGAGAAAGAGTTTCTCTCGAAAGAAGTAAGTGGGAGGAAAGTGGAACTTGATGAGATGACCCCTCTCGAACCAGAAAGTACCACAGCACAAGAAAATGTTTCTGTGGTGCCTGCACCGACTAGAGAGGAAGTTAATGATGACGATCATGATCAAGTTACCACTGAACTTCGTAGGTCCACAATGACACGTTCCGCACAAGAGTGGTACGGCAACCCTGTCCTGGAAATCATGTTGTTGGACAACGGTGAACCTTCGAACTATGAAGAAGCAATGGCGGGTCCAGATTCCAACAAATGGCTTGAAGCCATGCAATCCGAGATAGGATCCATGTATGAAAACAAAGTATGGACTTTGACAGACTTGCCCGATGATCGGCGAGCGATAGAAAATAAATGGATCTTTAAGAAGAAGACGGACGCGGATGGAAATGTTACCATCTATAAAGCTCAACTTGTCGCTAAGGGTTATCGACAAGTTCAAGGAGTTTACTACGATGAAACCTTCTCACCCGTAGCGAAGCTGAAGTCTGTCCGAATCATGTTAGCAATTGCCGCATTCTACGATTATGAAATATGGCAAATGGACGTCAAAACGACATTCCTTAACGGCTTCCTTAAGGAAGAATTGTATATGATGCAGCCAGAAGGTTTTGTCGATCCTAAGAATGCTGACAAAGTATGCAAGCTCCAGCGCTCAATCTATGGGCTGGTGCAGGCATCTCGGAGTTGGAACATTCGCTTTGATGAGATGATCAAAGCGTTTGGGTTTATGCAGACTTATGGAGAAGCCTGTGTTTACAAGAAAGTGAGTGGGAGCTCTGTAGCATTTCTCCTATTATATGTGGATGACATACTATTGATGGGAAATGATATAGAATTCTTGGAAAGTATAAAGGCCTACTTGAATAAGTTTTTTTCAATTAAGGACCTTGGAGAAGCTGCTTACATATTAGGCATCAAGATCTATAGAGATAGATCGAGACGCCTCATAGGTCTTTCACAAAGCACATACCTTGACAAGATATTGAAGAAGTTCAATATGGATCAATCCAAGAAGGGGTTCTTGCCTGTATTGCAAGGTGTGAGATTGAGCGCGGCTCAATGCCCGACCACTGCAGAAGATAGAGAAAAGATGAGTGTCGTCCCCTATGCCTCGGCCATAGGGTCTATTATGTATGCCATGTTGTGTACCAGACCTGATGTAAACCTTGCCGTAAGTTTGGTAGGAAGGTACCAAAGTAATCCCGGCATGGAACACTGGACAGCGGTCAAGAACATCCTGAAGTACCTGAAAAGGACTAAGGATATGTTTCTCGTTTATGGAGGTGACGAAGAGCTCGTCATAAAGGGTTACGTCGATGCTAGCTTCGACACAGATCTGGATGACTCTAAGTCACAAACCGGATACGTGTATATTTTGAATGGTGGGGCAGTCAGCTGGTGCAGTTGCAAGCAAAGCATCGTGGCGGGATCTACATGTGAAGCGGAGTACATGGCAGCCTTGGAGGCAGCACATGAAGCAATCTGGATGAAGGAGTTCATTGCCGACCTAGGACTTATCCCCAATGCGTCGGGGCCGATGACTCTCTTTTGTGACAACACTGGAGCTATTGCCCTTGCCAAGGAGCCCAAGTTTCACAAGAAGACCAGGCACATCAAGTGTCGCTTCAACTCCATTCGTGAAAATGTTCAAAATGGAGACATAGATATTTGTAAAGTGCATACGGATTTGAATGTCGCAGATTCGTTGACTAAACCTCTTCCACGAGCGAAACATGATCAACACCAGAACTCTATGGGTGTACGATTCATCACAATGTAACTAGATTATTGACTCTAGTGCAAGTGGGAGACTATTGGAAATATGCCCTAGAGGCAATAATAAAATGGTTATTATTATATTTCCTTGTTCATGATAATTGTCTATTGTTCATGCTTTAATTGTGTTATCCGGAAATCGTAATACATGTGTGAATACATAGACCATAAAATGTCCCTAGTGAGCCTCTAGTTGACTAGCTCGTTGATCAATAGATGGTTACGGTTTCCTGACCATGGACATTGGATGTCATTGATAACGGGATCACATCATTAGGAGAATGATGTGATGGACAAGACCCAATCCTAAGCATAGCACTAGATCATGTAGTTCGTTTGCTAAAGCTTTTCTAATGTCAAGTATCATTTCCTTAGACCATGAGATCGTGCAACTCCCGGATACCGTAGGAATGCTTTGGGTGTACCAAACGTCACAACGTAACTGGGTGGCTATAAAGGTGCACTACAGGTATCTCCAAAAGTGTCTGTTGGGTTGGCTCGGATCGAGACTGGGATTTGTCACTCCGTATGACGGAGAGGTATCTCTGGGCCCACTCGGTATTGCATCATCATAATGAGCTCAATGTGACTAAGTAGTTAGTCACGGGATCATGCATTACGGAACGAGTAAAGTGACTTGCCGGTAACGAGATTGAACGAGGTATTGGGATACCGACGATCGAATCTCGGGCAAGTAAAGTACCGATTGACAAAGGGAATTGCATACGGGATTGCTTGAATCCTTGACATCGTGATTCATCCGATGAGATCATCGTGGAACATGTGGGAGCCAACATGGGTATCCAGATCCCGCTGTTGGTTATTGGCTAGAGAGGTGTCTCGGTCATGTCTGCATGATCCCCGAACCCGTAGGGTCTACACACTTAAGGTTCGATAACGCTAGGGTTATACGGAAGGTTTGTATGTGATTACCGAATGTTGTTCGGAGTCCCGGATGAGATCCCGGACGTCGCGAGGAGTTCCAGAATGGTTCGGAGGTAAAGATTTATATATGGGAAGTCACCATACGGTCACCGGAAATATTCGGGGGTATACCGGTATTGTACCGGGACCACCGGAGGGGTTCCGGGGGTCCACCTGCCCCGGAGGGCCTTATGGGCTGTAGGTCGAAGGGAACCAGCCCTTAGTGGGTTGGGCGCCAACCCCCCTAGGGCCCATGCGCCTAGGGTTTGGGGGGAACCCTAAAGGGGGGGCGCCCCCCTTGCTTGGGGGGCAAGCTCCCTCCCCCCTTGGCCGCCGCCCCCCCCCCCCCCTCTAGATCTCATCTAGAGGGGCCGGCCCCCTTCCCCCTTCTCCCTATAAATAGAGGGGTGAGGGGAGGGCTGCAGCACCACATCCAAGGTGCAGCCCCTCCCCTCCCCAACACCTCTCCTCCTCCGCGTGTGCTTGGCGAAGCCCTGCCGGAGAACTGTCACTCCACCACCACCACGCCGTCGTGCTGCTGTTGGAGCCTTCTTCCTCAACCTCTCCCTCCACCTTGCTGGATCAAGGCGTGGGAGACGTCACCGCTCCGTACGTGTGTTGAACGCGGAGGTGCCGTCCGTTCGGCGCTTGGATCATCGGTGATTTGGATCACGACGAGTACGACTCCTTCAACCCCGTTCTCTTGAACGCTTCCGCTCGCGATCTACAAGGGTATGTAGATGCACGCCTCCCCTCTCGTTGCTAGTAAACTCCATAGATTGATCTTGGTGATGCTTAGAAAATTTTAATTTCTGCTACGATCCCCAACATTCTTCCCCTTCATCGTGTTTGGAGGGCATCTCGTGTGCTCTCCACCATATCTGTCGGATTTAGGGTTCCGCATACCCTTGAGAGGTTCAAACTCTGGGGTGCGTGCGAAGAACTCGTCCTCCCGAGTCTGCCTGTTCGCTAATCTCACGGCCTAGCTAGATGAACCGAATGGAAAAGAGACACAATAGTTTACCCAGGTTCAGGCCACCTTGCGGTGTAAAACCCTACTCCTGCTTTGTGGTGGATTGGCCTCGAGGGGCTGAGGATGAACTAGCACAGTGGGAGAACAGCCTCCGGAGGAGTGGTGTTCCTTTGCTCGATGAGCTGGTGGGTGAGAGGATGATCTGAATGATCCCCCTCCTACAGTGGTGGCTAGGTCCTATTTATAGTGACCTTGGTCCTCTTCCCAAATGTAGGCAGGAAGGGATCCCACAACGGTCAAATTCGGAGGGGGGTAGCTAGTAGATGCTATCCTGACAAAAGTAGTCTTCGACTACAAAAGCCTCTGGTCGTGACGCCATGGTGGGCTCGGCGATGACCTCCATCCTGTCGTCCTAGCGGTCTTGGTCTTGTTGCACCGGAATGGAAACCTTTGGCTGGTTCCTCGGGACTCCGCGCCTGCGCTTGCCTCCCTAGCACCAAAGAGGAAACTGGCACACTGCGCCCGCTGGCACCCACCTGACCTCGGTCGTCATGGCTCACGTCATCCGAACATCACGAGGTGAGCCTTGCATAGAGATCGCCGCTCCTCGGAACCTCCCTGAGGAGGCCGCCTCCATGGAGGTCTTGGTGTCATCCGCCTCGCGAGACATGGCCCCTCACGTGGGTCTTGAGTTGTTGATGCCGAAGCTGGGCCGTACCAGGCCGTCAATGGAGCCATGTTGTGGGCCGCAGGCAGGCAAGTCTGGGTACCCCCATTCCCAGAACGCTGACAGTAGCCCCCGAGCCCAAGGCATGCTCGAACTTGGCCTCGAGGCGAAGCCAAAGGGCAAGTGCGGAGAGCCGCGGGCCCTAACCGCCTGCGGCCTTGGTCGACGCATGGGAATTGATGGGACGTGGTCGTCTCTGCTTCCCCATGCTACCTCGGCAACCGTTCGACTTGATGAGACTCTGCTGTATGCAGAGAAAGACCATCATTGCGTGGGGTCGTGGAGGCCGGCGGTTGGCCTCCTTCCGGCTATAAATTAGGAGAGGGGCGGAGCCCCCTTTGCTCATCTCCATCTTCTCGCCTCCCGCTCCTCCTTCTTCTTCATCGTCCCACCGTCTTGCCGCAGCATCCATGGCGCCGACTAGGAAGTTCTGTGCCGCCTTGAAAGGGAAGGCCCCAAGGAAGGACCCGGCTCGCTCCCGCCCAAGAGAGGGCGAGGCCGCCCCTACAAGCACGCTGGAACCCCCGCGGTGGATCCTCGGGGGGCGCAGGCGTACTCCTTCGGGGCCCGATGTTGCTTTGCGCGGCCGCCGCGGTGCTTCTTCTCGAGGCGGGAGCCACCACACGTGAGGCAGCCCCTGCGATGAGGGGAGGCGTGCCATGGTTGCCCGGCCTCCCCGGCCGCCCTTCCACTTGGCAGAGGTGCTCCTGGAGTTCGTCGTGTGGTTGGAGAGGCCTGCCAGCACCTGGCTCCCGCTCCCATGCTTCTTTGTGGGTAAGCTGTCGGCTGCTGGGCTTGACGGCCTCTGGCTTCAGGGTGACGACTGCTGCAGCAAAGCTTCGTTGGTTGGGGTCGAGGTCACCGTCACCGGAAACGTCTCCTTGGCCCACGGCTAGCAGGCGTTTGCCCGCGCGCGCGGCCTTAGCAGGAGGTGCACCCTCCAGTTCAAGTATGATGGCATCGTGACTCTCTATGTGAGGGTGCTCGAGGAAGATGGCCATCGTGCAGGATGCTGCCCCGAAGACGGCAGCGGCGACGATGAGCTTGGCCTTGACAACATCCGCGACAACGTCGAGGGTGAGCTTGCCCTTGGCGATGACCACGCCTCCTTGAGCAGCGGTGGCTCCTCCTCCTGCGAGAGCATGAGCAACGCCGGCTACGACCATCTGCCATGCCGCCGGGCTCACATCGGGGAAGGCGGCGGGTCGTCCGGCCGCCGCGCTTCAGTGATATGATGATAGTGATACGTGAGTCATGTTGATGAATAATTATGCTTTAGTAAGAATATTGGTGTTAAGGTTTGTGATTCCCTATGCAAGCACGAAAGTCAATAACTATGCAATGAAATTACATCCTACTTGTGGTGCATTATTCGGTGTCGGTTATGCTTAATGCTCGCTTATGAGATTTTTTTGTTCCTTGGTTGGATGCTTCTCAATCTTTTGCTAGCCTTCATTTGCACTAAGTATGATCACTACTTGTGCATCCAAAATCCTTTAAACCAGTTTTTACCACATGAGTCCACTATACATACCTATATGTGGTATTCTTTTGCTGTTCTAAGCAAATTTGTATGTGCCATCTCTAATTTTCAAAATAAATTTCTCTTTTGTGTTCTCATGCCGCTCATGGAACGGTAGGGGGTGACTGATATATTTCCATGCTAGATGTCTTATTCTCAAGATGAGTGTTTATGCACTTGTCATTACACGAGAGTACAACAAAGGAATTAGGGATGCCCAGTCCCAAAATGAAAAATGAATTTACTTTATGTTGTCAAATAATAAATTCCTTGGAAAGTGATGGTATGGAAGGCACCCATGGATACGGCTAGCCATGGAAAGCGAAAGTATGGTTGAAAAAGGAATAAACTTTATTTTCTATTTGGGAACCGCCTATGATATATCTAGCATGGAAAGTATTGGGAACTACTCGATCGTTTTCGTTGACAGAAAAAGCATGCCACCAAAAATGTTTTATTTCTATCTTTTTCGCTTTGAGCTATGGCACATCTACAAAACCCTACTTCTCTCCATGAAGGGCCTTTCTATTTACTTTATGCAATTTTTATTTTTACTTGAGTATCCATCTTCTCTTATAACGCACCAACTAAGGGGCACTATGGTCGTACTTGAGCATTGGGTGTAGCTAGTATATGAGTGTGTTTCATGAATGGATCAATGATTGAGCATAATGGGCTAGGGATAACTTGCTTTAGTGTTCATATTTTGAAAGACATGGTTGCTTGTTGATATGCTTGAGTATTAAAGTCCTCATGTCAAAACTAGACTATTTTGAACCATATAAAAGTCCAAATGTCCATGCTACAAAGAAAAGAATGTGTGATGAACATGTTAGGCAGCATTCCACATCAAATATTTTATTTTTATCATTTACCTACTCGAGGACTAGCAGGAATTAAGCTTGGGGATGCTGTTATATTATCATTCTTGGATGTTTTAAAATCATTTTGTAGCAACATTATATCATTTTTGGGACTAACCAATTGACATAGTGCCCAGTGCCAGTTGCTATTTTTTGCTTGTTTTTTACTTCGCAGAAAATCTATAACAAACAGAGTCCAAACGCAGCGAATCTTTTTGGTGATTTTTTCTAGACCAGAAGACACCTGTTGGGCCAAGAAAGTACCTGAGGGGAGCACCGAGGGGAGCACCACCCACCAGGGCGCACTTGGGGGCCCAGGCGCGCCCAGGTGGATTCTACCCACCTCGGTGGCCTCCCGCACCGCCTTTTTGCTCTATAAATACCCCAATATTCCAGAAACCCTAGGGGAGTCGACGAAAATCAATGCCAGCCACCGCAAGTTCCAGAACCACCAGATCTAGTATAGACACCATCACGGAGGGGTTCATCATCCTCATTGGTGCCTCTCCGATGATGCGTGAGTAGTTCATTGTAGACCTACGGGTCCGTAGTTAGTAGCTAGATGGCTTCCTCGCTCCCTTTTTATTCTCAATACAATGATCTCTTGGAGATCTATTTGATGTAACTCTTTTTGCGGTGTGTTTGTATGGATCTGGTGAACTTTGAGTTTATGATCAGATCTATATTTTTATCCATGAAAGTTATTTGAGTCTTTTGATCTCTTTTATGCATGATTACTTACAGCCTCGTATTTCTTCTTTGAATCTTCGGTTTAGTTAGGCCAACTAGATCGATTTTTCTTGCCATGGGAAGAGGTGCTTTGTGATGGGTTCGATCTTGCAATGTCCTTTCCAAGTGACAGAAGGGGCAGCAAGGAACACATGTAGCGTTGCTTTTAAGGATAAAAGATGGGGTCTATTACTACATGAATAGATCTTGTCTACATCATGGCATTGTCCTTATTGCATTACTCCGTTTCTCCATGAACTTAATGCACTAGATGCATGCTGGATAGCGGTCGATGTGTGGAGTAATTTTTTTACCCACTTTATGCTATTTTTCTCAAGAGAAGCCACTAGCGAAATCTACGGCCCTCGGGTCTCTCCTTTATTATATTTTCCTTCGCGATCTATTTTTATTTGCTTTTATTTTCAGATCTATAAATCCAAAAACCCCAAAATACCTTGCTGCAATTTATTATTATTTATTTTATCTCGCGTTCCCGTCAGATCTATTTATCCAATCTACTACAATTTTACCTATCTTTTTACCCGCGAGGGATTGACAACCCCTTTCTTACGTCAGGTTGCAAGTATTTGTTCTTTGTGTGCAGGAGCTGTTTACGTGGTGTTGCGTGGTTCTCCTACTAGTTCGATAACCTTGGTCTCATAACTGAGGGAAATACCTACCGTAGGTGTGCTGCATCATCCCTTCCTCTTTGGGGAAATACCGACGTAGTTCAAGCTGCATCACTTGACGAGGAGCTTTCGCCATCGCTCGAGCTTTCCACGCAGCACCCAAGACAAGCGCTTGAAGGCCCAAAGATCTTGATGGAGAGCATGTTGGACTCCACCAACTTGAACCGGAGGACATGCCCCTCCGCAAGATAGTGAGCGCGGGCGAAGGTTTGCCACCCACGCCTGAGGAACATGATGCGAGGCATGGGGAACTCGACGCTAACCCACACGGCGCCATTACAGCAGCCGCTCACACGCAGTCATAGCCGGAGCGGATGATCGACCTCCATAACCCTGGCGAAAGGGCGAGGGAGTCGCAGGCTACTGCGGGGAGGATCACGCAGCTCAACAATGAACTCGAGGGTCGTGTCCCCCGTATGACCCTCTGCTGGGGACGGAGCGCTTGGAGGAGAAACCACGAGCGTGCTGCCCCGTCCGCCTCGACCCCGACCTTGCCCCGTGGTCCCGCCTCGTGCAATGGTGCCAGCTTCTATAGCCACGATCGGAGAAGAAGCATGATGTCGAGGAGAAGGTCTGCCGCCGTGGCCGAAGCATGAGCCCGACCTCTTCCTCTCGCCATGGTGGAAGCAGAAGCAAAGAAAGGAAGAAAAGGAATGTTTATGAGAAATGCCTCCCTCACACCTATCCTTTTATAGCGAGGAGCATGGGGGCTGGCTCTCCACTACCATGGGGCAATCGCCCCGCTCCACCAATCCAACTCCGGTCAGCATCCCTGTTTGGCTCTTACTCCATCAACCGCCAAGTTTTGCCAATCCGGCGCCTTGGCTCCTCTGATCAGAGCACCACCACCACGACTGCCATTCTATACCAATCCCGCATCCCGCGCCTAATCCGTGTCGTGGGGTAAAGGAGAAAAGTGGCAGTAAAAGAGGGAGTGACGGCCGAAATGGCAGTTACCCCAAACCACGCGCAGGCGCTCTATTGGCGTCCCACAAGGGTGGGCGCCCCCTGGTTCTCGGTGCCGGCAGCTTGTGCCACCAAGGCACCAAGAGATCGGAGCAAAGCTAGGGGCTGGCCTGGACCCAAGATTGATGAAGAAGCAAAGGAGATTTTGAGACACAACACCGATTTTCGGCAAGATCGACGTGCACATGTGTGCATTGTTTAGCCTAGCCCAACGACGCCTGACGGTGCTTGTGATCTAGGCCTGAGGGCTCCTGTCGATGCACCAAACATGGGCGTTTGCTGCCCTATCTTATGCACAAACATATTGCAGCTCCCCCGGCAAGTATCAAATTTCATACGCAACCAAGCCAGGCAAGCTGCTCTTCATGAGATCAAGGAGCGCATTAAGAAGACAAAGCCTTGGGACCAGCTACAGAATCTATAACGGAAGCAATAAAGTCCGGCAGGAGCGAGCCGGCAAGACAAGGCCCGACAAGCCCCTCGAGCAATGACCTCCTGCCAAACGCCAGCGCTCCACCTTTTCTGGCCAACTGGACGTTGATTAGTGAGGTGTCAAGCCCGCAGGTGGTTAGGTGGAGACAACCCATACGTGTCGGCTTGCTGGGGAGGTGAATTACCTTTATTGACACCCGCCATAATGTCGTGTCAAGCTAATAGGAGATTTTTGAGTAAGCGGTGCGGCAACCTTGCCAGGGCTCATCCTCCACACAACACCTAGCAGTGCATTTAATGCATTTTCGTCCTAACTAGCAAAGTTAGGTACGATAGTTCTGTATCAATCTAATCACCCTGTAATGACCTTTTTGCCACTGTGGTAACCCCTTGAGCTATAAAAGGAGGACCAATGCAACCTTTACAAGGGTTTGAACCCTTGGTAACCTTCACGCATAGGTAATCATGTAGCTGCCCTCTCTTAGCGACTTGCCGGGAGAGTGCGCTCAGTGTTCTTTCTTACACATTCAACCAATACACTGAAGCAGGAGTAGGGTTTTACGCTTCTTAGTGGCCCGAACCTGGGTAAATTCATGGTGTTCCTTGTTTCCCTTGCTCTTTGTGTTGATTACTCCCTCTTGCCAAACCAGCAAAGGGGGCTGCCTAGCCCCATAGATCGCCGGCTCCATGCCGACAATGCTATCCCGCTACTAGACATGCCCTACTCTCTCTTGGACAGACGTGTCATATCATTGCCCCTTCCCTAATAGGTTTACATCAACAATGGTCTCTCTTCTCGACAAACAAACACTCCCTCTCACACACACACCACTACAAAAAAAGACACATCCGTGACATTTAGGGCCGAACGAATTTTTTTTTGTCATGCTTATGACACTTCTATGACGATAATTGTGACCAAACCTCATCATAGATGTGGTGGGCTCCTACTTCTATGACAAAAAATGGGTTTTATTGTCCTGGGCGGGCCGGAGTCGAAGCTGCATGACATTCTTTCGGCCATCCATGACGGAAAAAACTGTGGTAGAAGCGAGGGCGAGGAAAATATCGGGGAGTTCCCAGTTACGGTGGGTGGTCGGGGCTGAGCGATGCATGGAGGTTTTCACGTTTCTCTCGTACACGTACGCGCGTATGTGCGAGGTGTTGCGCTCTAAATGAACCCGAGCAAGGTGTTGGGCTCTAACTGAGCCCGAGCGATTGCACTAGCTACGTTACTGAACCCTGATCGATCACTTGCTGTTAACTGAACCCGAGTGATTCCTTCGCTACTGCTACTAACTGAAGCCGATCGATGCTGCCTCTTGATGGACAGTGAGTGTTGTTGGGGGGGGGGTTGGATGAACAGTTCCCGGTGGGGGGTGGATGAACAGGACGCCGTGGTAGTAGAGGCCATTGCCGCTGGATGACGGGACCCCGTGGAGGGCTGGATGAACAGGACCCCATGGAGGGCTGGTTGAACAGTAGCCGGTGGAGGGCTGGATGAACAGTAGCCCCATGGAGGGGTGGTTGAACAGGACCCCGTGGAGAGGGCTGGTTGAATAGTAGCTGGTGGAGGAGCGATGGAGGCTGGATGAATAGGAGCCCGTGGATGAATAGTCGCATGTGGAGGTTGAAGGAGGTGGACGGTGGATGAACAGTAGCCCGTGGAGGCTGGAGGAGGTCGACGGTGGAGATGAACAGTAGCCCGTGGAGTCCTGTTTTGCGGTACAGCACACCCCTCCTGATGAACAGGACCCCCATTTCAACCATAGCGCTCCAACACAAGTCCGTTTCCACGGTTTTGCGGTACGCCACACCCCTTCGGATCAACAAGACTCCGTTTCGACCATAGGAGGTCCAAGAGAAGTCTGTTTCCTCCATTTTGCGGTACGCCAGACCCCTCCCAGTGAACATGATCTTGTTTCGACCGTGCCCGATCGAACACAAGGCCGTTTCCTCCGTTCTGCGGTACACCAGGCCTCATTTCGATCGACTGTTCCGCCCAAGCCGGTTGGCTCCCGATGAACACGATGACGCAGTTTCTCCATTCCGACCCAGCCATGTACACGAGCCCTGACCGTACATATGCGCGAGTAGGCGTTCGAGCCCCGCCCGTATGTACGTATGTGGCTGTATTTACTTTCTTGCACCCTGGCTGTACGCACGTGTACATGCTACGTCCGCGCCTCTACTACGACACGTGCCCTTGCTTACTCGGCCATGGTTCATCGCTGCAGCCTGCAGAAAGACTGATCGACTAGTATGTACGTACACGTTCGCGACCAAAATGACAACGCTACGTACGCTTCGACCATGTGGGTCCTGACTGTTAGGCACTTCCTTTCAGGCCAAAATGTAGCTGGTAAGTGCCAGCAGTCAGGGGAGAAACGTTTTTTCGTGAAATATGGTGGCCCGTCCGGTGGGTCCCTCCTGTCAGCTGGAGGAATCATTATTTTCCGCGTAATAAGGAGGCACTTCCTTGCGTGCGAAGATGTAGCTGGTGGATCCCAGCAGTCAGGGGGGAAACATATTTTTCATGAAATATGGTGGCCCGTGCGGTGGGTCCCTGCTGTCAGGTGGAGGAATAATTATTTTGCGTGTAACAAGGAGGCACTTCCTTGCTGCGGCTGTGGACCCAGCTGTTAGCCTCTCCACATACAGTATTCTTCTGATGGAAGTCGTTCCTTGACCACATTGACCACGCCGCGCCAAGAGCACCAAGGGAGTGGACAATGGCGAGGCCTAGGAAGGGGACGACGCAGAGTCGGGGAAGACGCGGCAGTGGATGCCCACGTGGATAGGAGTACGAGGGTTCACTGGTTCGACTGCGATGTGAGGCTGCCGTCGCCGTAGGGCCTGGCCATCGGTGGGACTAGTAGGGGGTGATGAGGCCTCCGCGGTAGCACAGCCAGCCACGGGAGGCAACAGCATGCGGTGGCTTGGACGACTAGAGCAAGAAAATCAGAGGTTGAAGAAGCAGGACGACCGTTGGATATTAACAATCCAACGGTCACTGGTGATAGAGTCGTTTGTTGACTAAGTAGACAAAGCCCTCTGCCCGTGTCAACTTAGTAGGCCCACAAGTCAGCCTCCCACAATGGTGGGTCCTAGCTAGCAGGGGTAGTATTCATTTTTTTGTGCGTAATAAGGAGGCACTTCCTTGAGTGCGAAGATATAGCTAGTGGGTCCGAGCTGTCAGCGGGAGTATTCATTCTTTTTGGCGTAATAAGGAGGTACTTGCTTGCGTGCGGCTGTGGACCATGTGGGTCCCAACTGTCAGCCTCTCCATGTACATCCCTCTTCTGATGTTGTCATTTGTTGACAACATTGACCACGTCGTGCCGAGAACACTAGCGCAATGGACTACGGTGAGACCCGGGAAGGGAATGACCCGGAGGCGGCGAAGCCACAGCAGTGGAGGGATGTTGGTGAGTAGAG
The DNA here is from genome assembly GCF_002575655.3 of Aegilops tauschii subsp. strangulata. NCBI lineage: Eukaryota > Viridiplantae > Streptophyta > Magnoliopsida > Poales > Poaceae > Aegilops > Aegilops tauschii. The sequence goes on along the minus strand of NC_053036.3, from coordinate 466,310,843 downwards.
GGATGGCCTGGCCAGCGGTGGGAGTAGTAGGGGGCGGTGAGGCCTGCGCGGCAGCACAGCCGGCCACGAGAGGCGGGAGCAGGCGGTCGCGCCGGTGCTGGATTTGGCGGCTGGAGAAAGAAGATCAGAGATTGAAGAAACACGACGGCCGTTGGATTGACATCCAACGGTTACGTCCGCTAGAATCGTTTGTTGACGTATATAATAAGTGAAAAAACCTTGCATACGCGTCAACTTAATAGGCCCACAAGTCAGACCATTCCCTATTTTTTTAATAATTTATATATAGCTCATTGCAACTTCTTATGCAATTTATTATAGTCAGTTTTTTGTTGGCCAGGGCCAGGGTTAAAAATTTAAACAAAATTTCGCATATTTCTATGGGTTCCAAACTATTTTTAATACCAAAATGTCGAGCCAGATTTAAAGTACTTTGAAGATATATTTAAATTAGGTTAAAGCCCACTGAAATTGGAATCTAAAAATGTGAAAAAATTTAGAAATTATAAAGTAATTGCCAATTTGTCATCTGTTTTTATATTTACAACCCATTTCATATTAGTTTCAGGATTTGCAGGTGTCTTGAAAGCGTTGCAGCCCATCAGGGCGTAGAAAAATAAGTAGGCCAGGATTGGGTATTCTTCAGAAAAAAATACTGGGCTCATTTTCACAAAGAAAAAATAGATGGGCTAGTCATGTGGTGAACATAAAATATAAGCCTGGGCTAGATGGGCCACAACTCAGTTGAAACCCTGCTCTGTCTCAACAATAACAAAAAAAATACTGCTCGAATAGCTACGTCCCAGGTGTCAACCAATCTTGTGTTGTTCTCTTGTCTATTGACTATATACGCTGACAATGTCGTGGGTCCCAGATGTCAGGAAACCACTAGGAGGAAGCATATTCTTTTTCCATACGCTGACAATGGAGTATATATAACGAAAAATGAGGAACTTCCTTATGTCTGGCCATGGACATGGTGGGCCCCTACTGTCATCCTCTCCACATACATTCCTCTGCCGATTACTCTTGTTTGTTGACCATGTTGACAAAACGAGAGGGCGACGCCGCGGCGAGTGCACCAAAGCGCGTGGAGGACGACGGCGAGGCTTTGGATGTTGGTGTTAACGATTTAGGAGACGGTGGGGCGGTGATGCGTGCGTTGAGGCGCAGCCAGCCATGGGAGCCGGAAGCAGGCGGCCCCGCCGGCGCTAGTTTGGTTTTGGCGGCTGGAGGAAGACATGACTGAAGAAACACGACAGACTGTTAAAGCCGCAGGAGTACTTAACAACCTTAACTGAAACCAGCAGGGGCACTTAATAACCATAGCTGAAAGCAGTTTGAGTACTCATACAGGTTCAACTGTACAAAGCACGCCTCGAACAGTGCTACTTTGCCTACAGTTAACCAAGGGTGAGGCCGCCAAGCCCTAGTACAAGGCCAGGCGCCACCCCGCGCATCCAGAACCTTCTGAAAGCAGCTTCATCTCGCAATGTGGTCAATAAATAGGATATTCGCTTTAGATCCATGGAAAAGCAGGAACATAATCTTCTGTCCTATTCTCCAAGATGGATCGGCCTTCATTATTTGGGACCACCCATGAATAAGTATCTTTTCACCTCCAAGGGGAATGGAGTAGGTCGACATAAACATCATATTGTGACCAAACGCAAGTCTGACCCAACCATGGTCAGGCATTTGTATAAGAACAATAGAACTGGGCAGTTTCTGCTTCAAGAAGATCACAACTGTAAAACTGTGTATAAGCAAGAGTTTATGAACAACATATATAATAGAAAACAACTCGTACCATAAGTTTCTCGACACAGTTGGACCAGTTGAACGAGTGCAGCAGTGGCACACATATGCCACGTGGCCTTCCACCATTGAAACACCCCACAAGGACCTCAAGACGGTCAATAAAGTGTAGGAACTTGTGGATGTTGTCCCAGTCAACTTCAGTGCCATCAGTAACAACCAAGTTCTTATAGCATAACAAACGAGTAGCCTGCTTAACTCAAAAAAAACCTACACATACTACCAATTATAAGAAAATATTAGTTAGAAGTAGCATCTTCATGAGATATTCGTTGCTACTTCTAAAGTTAAATTGTGATTAGTTAGACAGAATAGGTGCATTAAGAAGTAATCGAGGCAACAAGCAAGAACCAGATACAAAACTAACATGGATGAACAATTGGAACGACGTCGGGGTGGCAGATCGCAGTGAAGATGAGATTAGGTTCTGCTATTTCCATCAACATTCGTGCGCCAACTTTCAGTCAGTAACACTTGAGAAAGTTTATCCAAGTTCAGCCATAAAAAAGCAGCGATCTTCTTGGTTCATTAACCCAACTCGGAACTTATATCCATGGCTTGTCTTCACTGTGACCATTAAACTGGTGTATTCAGTTATGGCAAGGCCGAGCATCTTGAGTACATGTGTTCTGGCAGAGCAAGGAATGCACTACAGGAAAAATAATATGAGAACACTATGTATTCCCTATCCTAATCTAGAAATAATTTCTTTTTTTTGACTATATACTACAAGGCAACTGCCTCACAGCTCTTTATTCAAAATAAAAAAGGAGAACAAAGTCTTGTACAAGTTAAATACAGAAGAAGAAGAAGAAGAAGAAGGAAAACAGAAATACTTACAACTCAAAATTGGCAACTAACTATGGAATATTAGAGATCCAAGTCAGAAAGCTATCCCTGTATTTACATGTAATCCTATGGGATAGCAAGGTTATGTCAAGAATAAAGTTGTGTCTCCAGGCTCAAAAAGAAGGCCTCTCATTCCTGAAAACCTTGGCATTCCTTAGAATCCAAATATTCCAAGCAGCTGTGAAAACCACTTCAGTGAAGAAAATGTGCCCAAAATCCTTCCTAGCCTTTACAACCATGTTATAAGTGGTCATCCCAGGATGAGGATCCCAATGTATCTCCAGATAATCCAAACTCTCACACTGAAGTTACATGAGAAAAACAGGTGAGCAATGTCCTCATGAATGATATATGGGCATAGCAATCTAGAAATAATTTCCTCCTTCACGTCAGTGTTGACCATGGTACTAGTACCTTTTATCCAAATATAGCAATCCAAATTTTCCAAATTAGTCGACAACATGTTCAAACAACCCCATCCTCCCAGATAGAAAAGAGGATTCTAGGAACATACTGTGTGCGTTTTAAAATCTGTGTTAGGATGAGAAGTACAAGTGTGGCGTCTCACTGAGGGTGCAGAAACCTCTAGGGTCCTCGCACTTTGGGCACTGCAAATGAAACACACTAGATTCGGTAGGAAGAAAAATGCATCAACGACGGCGGCTGCCATCCTAGGATTACCCGCGACCAAGGGACTTGGATTTATCGGGGATGGATGAAGAATTCGTACCTGGTTCTCCATGAGAAAACCCTATGCAATCGCCGAGAGGAGGTTTTCTCTGAACAAGAAGATGATGGAGAAGGGGATTCAGGCGCAGTGAAATATTGCCGCTTCGTCCGTCCATCTTACTTCTAAAGCTAGAAAGGTGGTTTTTTTGTGATTTGACGGCTCATTGGGCATTACTGCGGCGCTACGACTGGGGTGTGTCTACCGTGCAGTTGTGCACTCTAATTTGATGCATATGGCACATGGACCCCGTTGTCGGATGCCCCACGTATCAACGGAAGGAAGTAGAAAGACAGGAGTAACTAGTTACACATAAATATATTTTTGACAGAGAGATACTCCCTCTGTAAAGAAATATAAAAATCTTTTATATCACAACTTTACACATAAGAAAAATAAAGGGGAATATATATAACATATATAATTATAAAAAACAGGGTTTTCTTAACATAGTATAGACGAGTTGGTGATGATGGTGTGCCTGCCATCCTGCAATATAGGTCGTCCTATTTATATCTAACGGATCGGAAGGAAACTATGGCAATTTTGCAAAAAGGTACCCACACACCTCTCCACATTTGCAAATAAGGCCTTCCCTCGTTCATCCTTTTCTCTCACAAGATAAGATACTCATGCAAATGCTTCTTGATGTTACGTGCAACGCACGGGCATTATGGGTGTTCAGCTGAGAATATAATACTCATACATGCTCACGGTTCTTGACTTTGGGCCTGCATGTTTGGGGCCGCATGTGTTCTACCTCAGTGCTTTTCATATTGCAAGCGATCGATACGACGCTGGTTTTAGATGCTGTCACAAGGCGAATACACAAAATTGAATAAAGCACGGCAACTATTAGAATGAAATCGAACGACAGTTCCTAACTAGCAATCAGAGTTGCAGTTCTATCAAATGTATACCACATGATAAATAATACTGTCATACCACTTATACACACATGACACTTGCTTCACCATGCCAGATTATTACATCAAAATCTCTCGGGGGATAGATCAGGTTGGCAGTTGCGTGCTGCTACTGAAGAATTTCAAAGTTGATTTGGTCCAGCTCTCCTTGCCGAGAAAGTTCGATTTTGACATCATCACCTACCGCACGATATGATTTAGATTTGAACCTTGAGCATCCTTTAGCATAATTCATCATTCGACCATCCTTTGTACTTACGGTATATTGAGCAGGTTCATTCACCAAGGCTGCGCATGGTAAGAGAAACTTGGCCACGGTCGCCCGGATTGTTGAACGACTCCCTCGTTGCTCTAGGAATTCTCTGTTTGCAAACAAGAAGACATACACAAATAGTTAGATCAACACAGTGAATCATGTGAAACAACATGGAAAGAAAAAAGAACGAAGCACTTGGGCGGCCAGTGCTTACCAAGAAGGTGGACATGTCGGTTTTTATCAGGACTTTGGTATATGCACTACAAAAAAATACACTTCCGTGATGATACGTGTTTGTCACAGTAGGTCACGTTTTCTGTCATGCATGTACATCCATGACAATTTTATGACAAAATCAAGATAGTCGTACCTGTGTTCCATGACATTACCAAAATTATCATCACGGAAGTGTTCACTTCCATGACGATAAATCGCGCGTCATAGAAGTGCTTTCGTCAAGGGTGACCGACACGTGGCATCCACCGTAACGGGACGCCGTTAAGCTATCAGGTCCGGTTTTGGATCCGATAACCCGCTAACAGCCATGACCAATGCCGTTTTCCACGTGTAAAATTCTCATTGGCCGGAGGAAACACGTGTTGGCTCACCGTTGGGACAGATGTCATCCATTCATTGGACAGGAGGCGCCTATGATACGTCGACACGTGGCACAGCCCAACAGAGGCCCATATAGGTTAAAAAGGCCAGCCCAGTCAAAGGCCCATAGTACTTACTCAGGTACTAGTGGGCCAGCCCAATTACGGCCTGTTAAATAGAGGCCCATTTACGGCCCGAAGCCAGATCCGACCCATTAATTGTTCGCTGAATATTTGGGCCCAATTAGAACCGAGTGCCTTTCGGCCTGTTAGAGGCCTGATGTAGACATGGGCCCATTTCAACCCGGTGTGTCTTTCGGCCTGGGAATGACCCATGCTGCCCATGGGCCATATATTGTCCGACGCGACATCCGGCCCACTAACGGCCCGTGATAAAGGTGGCAATAGTTCAGCCCAACGTGACTTTGGGCCTGTTAAAGGCATGTCGTATAATTCGGCCTGTTGATGCCTGTACTAAGCTTTGGGTTGTTAAAGGCCCATGATATCAGTGGGCCAACTAAGGCCCGAGATATGTTTCGGCCTGGTAACGGCCCGTCATATAACTGGGCCGAAAAAGGCCCGATCTACATTTCAACCTGCTGAAGGCCTGTCGACGACTAGTGAAAATTGAGGCCCAACATGCATTTCGGCCTGCTAAAGGCCCATGGTTTCTTCTGGGCCGTAACAGACCAGCATAATATTCAACCTATTAATGGCCGAATGCTACATGGGCCAAACTAAGCACTGGGTCCACAAAAGGCCCAACTAAAATTTGGGCCGAATATAGGCTGGAGTAAGTTGTGGGCCTGGCGCAAAGTGTGAAGGCCCCAATGGCCATTCGAGCCCAAGAAAGATGCAGGCCGGCCCAATTGTGGCCCGCTAAAAACCAGGCCCGTTAGAGGCGAATGTTTCGGCCCGGTCGACTACATCAGATTTTTTTTCAGATGGCGAATGATGGGAGTAACTAGTAGGAATTAAGAACAATCCTACTCTATACAATAAAGAAATTACGACATAGTAACTTAGAATAAACCTACACTATACAATAAAGGATTTATGGTATATTACATCCACTGGGCATCGAAGTTCGCCACCAGTGATCATAAAGCGCAACGAAGAAGCAGATTACAAAAACTGGGCACCATTGCAGCGTAACAAAATAATACTAAACCAAGACCCCTTCCAAGACAGTTCAAGAAAGGTTAGGCTTGCGCGGGAACTACTGCGCAAGCTGCTGAACAAGGCTGTGAGACCGGCCTAACATGCTGGTCATAGCTTCCAGGTGTAGCTGTTTAGCAATGAGGTTCTCATTGGTGTTCTCTACAATCTTTCTTAGAGATAGGACTTCAAGTCGAAGTTGAGTTTTAGAATGCCTTTCTGCTAGAACTTGGGACTGAAGAAGTTGAACTGATTCAGACAGCGAATTCTAATTGCTTGTCTGACTGCTAGTCTCAAGTAACTTGAACACTGTATCAAGACAAGACTTTCGGGTTGTCTCGCTATCTTCAAGATGTTTTGCCTTCTTTGCTGCAATATATGTTGGGTTTGTCTCATAGCCTTCAGCAGACTTGTTCATGCCATCAGGCATATCACCCTGAAACGAGCAGAGAGATGACAAGTTTTCCACGTGTATAAACAAAGATGATAACTGTGATGTCAATTCCATCCAATTTGAAATTAGAAAATAAAGAGTAAGTTCAAAATATCAATAGCATAATTTGGCATTGTTCATATGCAGGGAGCTTCCCCACACTACTGGATTAGCATGTCAACATAACAAGCATAGATGAAGGGCAAAGACAATCATTGTATCTATTTTGGTTAATGTGCATGGCATGTTGTTCATATCATCAGCCACATCAGTAAGATAAAATAGGAGATGACAAGGTGCAAATGTGGGCTGCTTCACCACACACTGGATTATAGATCCACAAAACAAGCATACATATAGTGAGTATTGAGTAATGTGCATGGTATGAATAAGGAATTTGGTTTTACAAGTAAAACTTGGAACTTATGGTTCTTGCGAACACGCATTTTGATAGAAACAGCAAACTAAACAGCAGTAAACGATAGGGAGTATGAGCAAATTAAACAACAGTTGAGGATAAAGGCTTTAGAAGGACTGACTTACATTAACAGTTAACACCGGCTTTATAATGCCCTTCTCCATGTCAAGGGAAGGATAACTCAAGAATTTCAGCACAAATCTTCTTCATAAGCATTGCATGTACTCTACATTTTGTAGAGAGTAATTATAGATATTATAATACTGGAAGGAATAGAGGATAATGAAGATAAGATGCAGATTGATGCTACATAATCAACTACCAGGCCCTGGAAGTACAAGCGTTGCAGGACAAAATGTACTGACAAGAGCAATGGGCTACACTTCTGCACTGGCATTGTCTATGTATTCAACGTCTTGGTAAGATTAAATATAGATCTGATATTTTTTAGTAATGTGTGGGCGAGGGAGATAAGATGCAGAATGCTACACAATGAACCAATCCCTCTTCCCATAATACAATAGTGTTTTGAACAATGGTGTACTGTAAAAAACGTTCTTATATTATGGGACGGAGGGAGTAGCTGTTAATGTAAGTACAGTGATAGACGACGTTCAGTCCTTACAAGAGGACTGCAGAGCTAAACCTCTTCAAAAGCATTGGGTTGATTCTAAATTTATGTAAGAGTCCATACGGATCTTATAATGTCCACCAAATGGACGATAACAAGGCTAACATGTGCAGTGATGCTACATAATCAAACAGCTATGAAAGTAAGTATGGCCATACATGGCAAGAGGTACTGACAAGAGCAATGCAGTGTGTAGTATTGTTGCGAGATTCTGTGGTCCCTTGAGAATGAGTGTTCTTCTGCTAACAGTTTTCATACAAGTGAGACGTTAAGGCAAATGCAGAAATGTAGTTCAAATTGTGATGTGATATCGTAGACAGTACCTTACGCTGTAGACGAGACCAATGTGTAACAAGATTATTCCAGCCACTGTCTGATAAATGTAGCACCGGAGACTTTACAGAAATTTCATTTAGAGGCTTGCCATCGAAGTGCGCTTGCCTCAGGTAGGAACGATACTTCATCAACGAGTGCTTGAAAAGCGCAACCAATCCTTGCTCGTCTTGACAATCCAGTTTGGTCCTCGCCTATTTAAAAGAATGAAATCTTGTGTCTTCTCTCAGCAGAAACATATGCAGTAATTACCATGAATAACATTAGTACATTACTTACGCGTAAGTTGCGGAGGAAGACTGAAAATTGTTCTGTGTCTTCGGTATAATCTTTCCATGAAGGAAAGATGCGCACAAAATTCCTGACAACAATATAAGCTTCGTCTTCTAAACTGGGCAAAAACGGAACAGGGGTCCTATTTGCTGCAATTGGGGCTCTATCTGGTTCGGAAAGGGATTTGGCAACTGGATTTGGTGTACTCTTTGCTGGAATGGGGTTTTTGCGTCATAGAGCTGGTGCTATGTCAACTGGCATCATCATACTGTTTGCTGCAGTTGGGGTCTGCTGAGTTGGGACATCAGAAATGACCATTGTAGTAGGGCTAGAGTCTGCTAGAGTTGGGGTGTTTTGTGGGTCAGGTGATATTGCAACTACACCTAATGGGCTATTTGATTTATCAGGTGTCACTACCTTTTCCAAATACTTTTCTCGTGCTCCTCCGCGATCAGTATTCGCCTTCTTCCTTTTGAACGTCTGATACACAAGAACAACATTTCAATGGATAAATATGGTATGATGACAGATGGAATATGTACTGAAAATGGATAGGGAGGGCGTATTCACATACACGATGTGTCAACTAAGCTAATGGTAGTGCAACAAAGTAGAAGCAATGCAAAGCATCAGTTGCAAGATATGTGCGGCCAACATAACCTTGGAAAGTTAGAGCAAGCACCTTGATGGGTCAATAAGATAGGGCATCTACCTCTGACTCCTCCACTAGGGAGCTACATTGACTTAGGTCTCCCTCTAGCTAGCTCAGAATCACTGTTAGGATCATATTCTGAGCATGAATCTGCAGGTGGAGAGCGTTTTCATTGCATTGCATCCAGACTTGATTTCACTCCCTTAATGCCAAGTTTGACAGCCATGGCATTGTTCTGCTTGATTCTTTTCATGCGCGCAAGCTCATAATCATTATGATGCTGTTCAGAATCTGAGATTCATGAAAACATAAAAAGTAGTCAGATTATCTATGGAATGCATTGTAGATTCAACTCGAAGAGTGTCTCCCTATAAACCCCTGCATATGCAAAGTTCACCCCCAACCATGCTGACCAGACCACACAGAAATACAAACCTCTTATGTCTCTATAACAGGCAGACACACATTTCAAAAATGAAGTAGGAACATTAGAATCATATCAAATTCGTATTTGAACAAATAAACTAAGGAATTATGAGCGGCATAATGTAAAGCTTCGAGGGTGGAGTGCTGGTAGTGCGACGCGTAGCAAGTAGGAAGATTGTATTCCATGTAAAAGATTTTAGTCTATGTAAAAGCTAGAAATGACACTTTCTTTCTATACAATGTAGTGTTCGTTGCCCACACATGAAGAGATCACATAGAGAAATACTATTCACTCATGTCTACGGTACCAGTATTTTGAAACAGGGTGGTCCACCCTAAAAGAATATTGACAACAAATATGACAAGGCAAGCATAGATGTAGTGAATCAATCATTTACTTGTGAGCTTACTAGGACAAGTATGCAGAATTGTAACTACAGTAAGAGACCGTCCAAAATCTGAATCAAGAAGTTTGTCTAGCACTTATTGTTTGCACCGAATCGACGTGAATAATTGGATATCATATCGAATGAGTAAGAAAGACAAGTACAACTGTCAACAAACCTGGCCTGCAATAGTATTCTGGGTCAATGTCACTACAAACAACAATCCAAAATGACTAGTGTTTGTTCCTAGGGCCAGAATTTTGAAACCCTATGAACTTTATAGGCACTAAAGATTACTAAAATACATCTGAACCATTAAGTGTAGGTAGCACTCAGCATACAACAAACCCTAATGACAGTCCTGACTAATGAGTAATGAATCAATTAGAAAATGGGTGATGAGGAGTGGCTGGTGAGTGTTAAGGACGTATCTCAGGATAAATCGGATTGGCTTAGTGGGATCTGCACGCCTGAGCCTGTACGGACTGGGAAGGTAGGCACGGCGGCGTGCCCGGGCAGCGGTGACGCTATTGGGCGAGCGGCTCCTGACCTCCTGTTAGTCCGGCGTCTCCTCCTAGAGTCATGCCGTCCGGGGAAAGCAAGTCGCCGGCGAGGCAGGTGAGGGAGTCCTGGATTAAGGGGTCCTCGGATGGCCGGACTATTAACATGGGCCTGACTATTGGGCTATGAAGATACAAGACAGAAGACTTCTTCCCGTGTCCGGATGGGACTCTCCTTTGCGTGGATGGCAAGCTTGGTGATTCGGATGTCTAGATTCCTTTCTCTGTAATCGACTTTGTATAACCCTAGTCCCCTCCGATGTCTATATAAACCAGAGGGTTTAGTCCATAGGGCAGAATCATAATCACATAGGCTATACTTCTAGGGTTTCAGCCATTACGATCTCGTGGTAGATCAACTCTTGTAATACTCATATTCATCAAGATCAATCAAGCAGGAAGTAGGGTATTACCTCCATAAAGAGGGCCCGAACCTGGGTAAACATCGTGTCCCCTGTCTCCTGTTACCATCGACCTTAGATGCACAGTTCGGGACCCCCTACCCGAGATCCGCCGGTTTTGACACCGACATTGGTGCTTTCATTGAGAGTTCCGCTACATCGTCATCAAAAGGTGTGACGGTCCATCAATCATCCAGAACAACATAGTCCAGAGGGAGATTTTCCTCCCCGGACAGACCTTCGTGTTCGGCGGCTTCGCACTGTGGGCCAACTCGCTCGGCCGTCTAGGGCAGATCGACAGCTACGTCCCTAGCCATCAGGTCAGATTTGGAAGCTTGAATTATGTTGCCGATATCCGCGGAGACTTGATCTTCGCCGGATTTGAGCCCACGATAGCCGCTCCCTGCCACCACGATGGACATGACCAAAATCTGTCATCGGACCGTGCCCAGGAAATAGTGCATGTTACTGCTCTGGCCCTAGATTCGAAGCAGATCGCGCTGTCCGAGGACGAGAAGCTCAACCCGATCACGGAAGCCGCAGACTCGGCGGCGTTAGAGCCGCTCGCAGATCCAACCTCGAACGGGGCCTGTGTCAACGGAACCTTGGATTCGTCTCCGGCCATAGGTCCCGAACCGCGTGCATCCGCGCATATCGAACTTGATCAGGCGCCGATCATTGAGTTCAACTCGGTGGACATCTTCCGGCACTCACCTTTAGGTGATGTGCTAAATTCGTTAAAACCCATCTCCTTGTCAGAGGGCTCACAGCCGAACTATATCCGGTTTGAATGGGAAGACGATGAAAAATTTCCCTTCCCACCCACCACCCACTTCATTGCCACTATCGAAGACTTAACCGACATGCTCGATTACGGCTCCGAAGGCATCGACAGTATGGACGACGATGCCGGAGAGGAGCAGGCACAAAAACCACCGCTCATAGGGCGGTGGACGGCTACATCATCATACGATATATACATGGTGGACACACTTAAAGAAAAGGAGGCCGACGGCGACAATGATATGCCCGTTGATGAACCTCCCAAGCGTCAGCGCCAGAAGCACCGATCTCGATACGGCGAAGGGAAAAACAGGAACATTGCCACTGACGACAGTGATAATCCGGACCAAGCTGAGGACCCCGCAGACCCAGCGTTGGAGCAGGACGAGCGAGAGGACGGCGAACATAGTCCGGGGATGTTGTCTGACCACAGCGATGCCGAAGATAGCAATTATCAACCTGTCTCAGAAGACGAGGCCAGCCTGGGCAACGACGAATTCGTTGTCCCAGAGGAACCCTTAGAACAAGAACGCCTCCATCAAAGGCTTATCGCCACTGCAAGTAGCCTGAAGAAGCAGAAGCAGCTGCTTAAAGCTGCACAAGATATGCTCAATGACAGATGGAACAAAGTGCTAGTCACTGAGGAAAAATATGGCTGTAATCGCCAAACAAGGGGCTATCCTAAGCGTAAACTGCTACCCGAATTCGACGACGAGGCTATTGCGCCTATACCGCCGAAAAACAATACGACCGACAAGACGGACCGACCACCTCGTGGACGAGACAAAGTGGCTAGCAATGCCGTACACAAGCCCGCACCCCCTCCCCGTAAAGGAAGGGAGGTTGCGGCTCAGGACCAGAAACATGATCTACGTGAGGACCTGGACAAGAAGGCTGGTAAGGCCAGATCCATCTATGGATCTAGGGACCGTGCCCCCGAATGGGATTATAGCTATCAAGCCAAATTTTCCGGTCATATACAAGTTCAGAGTGGATACCGAACATCACAACCGTCGAACCCACTCCACGACACAGTCAAATACAGGGGTGCCGCGCACCCCCTATGCTTCACCGATGAGGTGCTAGATCATGAATTTCCATACGATGGAACGACGGATCCTGCGGTCTGGATAGAAGACTTTATTCTTCACATCCACATGGCTCACGGAGATGATCTCCATGCCATTAAATATTTACCCCTCAAGCTGAAAGGACCAGCTCGGCACTGGCTAAAAAGCCTCCTAGAAAATTCCATTGGAAGTTGGGAAGAACTTGAGGATGCTTTTTGGGCCAATTTTCAAGGGACCTATGTCCGGCCTCCGGACGCTGATGATCTAAGTCACATAATCCAACAACCCGGGGAATCAGCCCGTAAGCTTTGGAATCGATTTCTCACTAAGAAGAACCAAATCGTTGATTCCCCGGACGGCGAAGCCTTAGCGGCCTTCAAGCACAGTGTCCGTGACGAATGGCTAGCTAGACACCTTGGCCAGGAAAAACCAAGGACGATGACAGCCCTAACTACACTCATGACCCGTTTTTGCGCGGGCGAGGACAGCTGGTTAGCCCTTAGTAGCACCAGCGAGCCTGGCACATCCGAAGTCAGGGATGGCAATGGAAATCCACGACGTAACAAAAACAAACGTTAAAACAATGAGGGAAGCCCAGATGATATGGTGGTAAACACCGTATTCAGTGGCCCCAGACCCGGTCAACGGAAGAAGCCATTTAAAGGCAACAAGGACGGTCCATCCAGCTTGGACAAAATATTAGACAGGCCCAGCCAGATTCATGGCACACCCGCTAAACCTGCTAACCATACCAACCGCAGTTGTTGGTCTTCAAGCAAGCCGGCAAGCTCACCGCCGAACACAAGGCGAAGACGAGGAGGAATCTTGCCAGCCGAACACAGGGGGACAGAAGAAATTTCCACCGGAGATCAAAACAGTGAACATGATCTATGCCACTCATATCCCAAAGAGGGAGCGCAAACGCGCGCTCCAAGATGTCTATGTCGTGGAGCCAGTCGCCCCCAAATTCAATCCCTGGTCGGCCTATCTGGTCACCTTTGATCACAGGGATCATCCGACTAGTATCCGTCATGGAGGTTCGGCTGCCCTAGTGCTCGATCCAATAATCGATGGATACCATCTTACTCGAGTCCTTATGGACGGCGGCAGCAGTCTCAATCTGATATATCAGGACAATGTCCGCAAAATGGGGATTGACCCGTCAAGAATCAAGCCAAGCAACACAACCTTTAAAGGAGTTATACCAGGCATAGAAGCCCGATGCACGGGCTCTTTAACATTGGGGGTCGTATTCGGCTCTCCCGATAACTTTCGAAGCGAAGAGCTAATCTTCGATATAGCTCCGCTCCAAAGTGGCTATCACGCACTACTTAGAAGAACGGCCTTCGCCCGCTTTAATGCAGTCCTGCATTATGCCTATTTAAAGCTCAAAATGCGTGGACCACATGGCATCACTACGGTCAATGGAAATATGGAGCGCTCTCTTCGTACGGAGAAAGACACTGCGGCTTTAGCAGCCGAAGCCCAAAACGGCCTATTCAAGCCGAACAGATCATCGATCGTTAAGACCGTGGACACAGCTAAACGTGTCCGAATTACGCCTCGGTGTGGTAGCTTAGACAAACCTGAGCTCGATTTAGCAGTTTCTCCCCCATCGACTGCCCCATAAGGTGATAGCATACGTGCCTCGTGTACACAAGTACACCATTAAAATTCCTTGGGTGACGCTGGGGGCACACTGCACACAAAAATTCCATAGTTCGGCTCGACCCTATTCGGATTCTACGGTTATCTTCCAAGGTTCATTAAACGAACCAGCCTTATTCACGGCCACACTGGATTTCTTTTTCCAGGTTTTTTCTTTTTTTTACAGATGACCATCACACTCCCCCCGTCAAGGACACAACACAAAGGAGAAAACGGCGCAGACGTGCAGCAGGGTCCCACACTAAGGTTTCTTTTTATATTAAGACCCTGTGTAAACCTTTTTATCTCTTTTTGTTTTATACTTTTTTGACATGGAAAATGTCCGAGGAAGCTATCGGCATTATCTGTAAGTACACGGCTCGCTGTACTAAAGGTGGATATTATAGAAGCAGCTTGGTTCACATTGTGTGTGGAGTTTTATTGTCTCACCACATGCGTTCTCTCCCCATGTCAGATCGTCACACGTGCCTTGACACCAGGGTCCATTACCAGGGGCTGTATTCGGCCCGGTATACTTTGAAAAGTCCAAACACCTATAGGGAGTGTTCGGCATCGCGAGTTTGGCCTTATATGCATCAGCTCCGAATCATGTCTTTGGTTAATAGTTGGGTTGCCTAGCTCCTACGCTTGCTACCTTACGTTCCGCTCTATCGGCTAAGGTAGTAAAGGGAGAACTACTGCGATTGTCTCCTGGTTCGTCCGGATGAGCACCTCAGTAGAGAAAGCCGAAAACTGACTGTCATGATGCGGCGAGAGCTGGTCAACCACTCGATGAATCATCAGAATCTTCGCGATTCCTTCCGTATTACACGAAGGACCATTCTTCCGGTCACGTATGTCAAATGCGCCGTATTCGGATAACCGCGTACATACCAGGGGCTATATCGTAGACCCACCATCAAACTCCTATGGCTAAGTGAAAGTGTTAAAGCCCTATAGTCCGATTGCCTCGTTCGCCGCATTGACACCTCCTTAATGGACCAAGACGATGGGTCAAGAGTGATCAAGTGCTTTTCCAAACACCCCCGCGTTATACGTGAGGGGGCAGAAGCCGACAACTGGCAAACTTTCAGATTATATAAAAAAAGGCCGCACAGGAGACACCAAAATATATCTAGGCAAAAGTATAAAAACATAGCCTTAAATATATCATAATATTGTTTTTACAATTTCAAAACCACCTCACTCGAACATTATATCTTTCGAGCACTGACCCTCTATCAAGCGGGCACCCCCTAGGACATCCTGAAAATAATGCTCTGGCGGGTAATGGTCCTTGCCCTTGGGTGGACTTTTTGCTGCAATATCGGTAGCCTTCATCTTTGTCCAATATGTCTTGACGTGGGCAAAGGCCATCCATGCACCTTCGATGCACGTTGACAGCTTCACAACGTCGATACGCGGCACCGCATCAACACGACGCCGCACCAAACCGAAATAACTATTCGGAATTGGCTCAGTCGGCCACAGCCGGACTACGATGTCCTTCATGGCAGATCCGGATAGCTTGTGGAGCTTGGCCCACAGGGCCATTTGTTCGTTCAGCAGCAATGGACGCTTTGGCATGCTGAATTGCGACCAGAAAAGTTTTTCTGTCGCATGTCCTTCTTGCGCTTGGAAAAACTGCGTCGCATTGGAGACACTCTTCGGCAAATCCAATAATGCGTCTGGAGAACTCCACATCTGATTAAGCGGGGCATACTTGGGGTCGCCAAATTTAGTTTGCATTAAGAAGGGCTTACCAGCCGCGATCTCCCTAGCTTTCCGGATCTCCTCACGAGCCGCTCTAGAGTCAGACCGTGCTTCCCGCGCCTCCTGTAAGGCCTTGTCAAGATGAGCCATTTTGGTTTTGTTATCTCTCTCGAGGAAGTCACATCGGCTAGCGGCATCCTTTAGATCAAGCACCATAGTAGATATTCTCTCCTCGCACTGGCGCCGAGCAGCCTTTTCGGCCTTTAATTCAGTAGCCGCCTTTTCGGAAGCCGCATTACTCATCCTGGCCTGCTCTTTGGCCCGGGCAAGCTCAGCCCGAAGGGTCTCAACAGCGGCGGCACTATCTGCATTTATGTATATTTCAGTATACAATTTCTCAACGTCATGGTCATATCATAATAATTGCATATACTGAGTGCCTCAAAGACATACCTTGTGCCTCGTCGAGCCGCCTGTTCATAAGCGTGATGTCATCATCCGCCACATCAACTTTCTGCTTCAGATGTTCAATCTCTGTAGCTCGGGCAGTCGCCACGGATGTAACAGCCTGTGTTTCAAATTAGTCAGATCATTTCCTAGGCATATGTTTCTTGATCCTCTGATCGCCTCCCTTTGGACGCCAACCAGAGTCTCAGGGGCTACTATCTATACACATGCGCATTTTGCGTTTATAACACAATTAAAAATGTTACATTACGTACCTCGAAGCCTCTTAGTAGGCTCATATAGGCTTCATTCAATCCGCTTTTCGTGGACCAAACCCTCTCAACCAGCATACCCATCAAAGTACGATGATCCTCTGAGATGGGCGCATGACGCAATGCGTCCATCAAGGTATCCGGCGCCTACGGATCCGGAGCAGATTGCGCCGTCCCTCAGAAATTGGATAGTCTGTGGCCTTTATTGTTGGTCCCTGTAGGGGCCACACACCCTGAACCTTGGACGGACGAAGTATTGCCTTCGGGCCCGGTCTTCACCGTCCATCGCACCGCTTGTTGATTGGGAGAGATTCTTCGGGACGACACCTCGGCGTCGTCTGCCCTGTCGGACGGGGAGATCTATGGAGGCGTCTCGCTCTCCATCATCTATGGAAGAAGATCCCCCGAGGAGAAGGACTGTTGAGGAAGGCTGCATGCCGGACTGCAAACATATACTTTAATTGTTACCCTTACGACTAGGAAAGTATGGGATATGTTTATAACACCCTTGTTCACTTACGATTCAGCTAAGGGCCTATCTTTACGAAGAGGATGCGTGTCAACATCACCTCCCGAACCAGAACCCCCTGACAGGGATATCTTCCCCCGCTTAGAAGCTTCTATCTCCAAGTTTTCGGAGGCGGTCCTCTTCTTCCCATGAGGGGAAGGAGTGTCAGGTTTCCCCTCCCTTCCATCTTCGGAAGTGGGAGTCCCAATCTCCCCGGACAAGGCGCCTGGCATGCCTCTAGAATGAAGGCCACCTTGGCCCCCCTCGCCCTCCTCCTTGTCTTCCCTCGCCAGCACTTGGTAGGGTGCCAGAGCTAGCATCCTTGTTAACACCGGATCAGCTGAGTCTTCGGGAAGAGGAGCCGAACACCTAATTCTCTCCGCCTTCTTTATCCAGCCCTGGCTGAGTATGATTTTCTCAGTATATTGTCATGAGAAACTTGACTAAACTATGTTCGGAAGTCGAGTACTTACTGAGGTATCCGGAAGGTTGCAGTCAAGGCCGATGTCCTCTGTAGTATCCGACCACTATTTTCGCGTCCCAACGAATGATTTCCACATTCCTCTGAGCATTGTGCCGGAAAAGTGCTGAAGGGTTCGCGGTCCTTCCGGATTAAACTCCCACATAGGGAGAGGCCGTCGCTAGCACGGTAGGACCCGCCGGACCAGCATTACTTGGATTACGTTGATGAGACTGGTGTCCTTTTCAATGAGGCTCCGAATGCGGCTTTGCAGCGTCTGCACTTCATCAATGGATCCCCAGTCCAGCCCCTTTTTAATCCATGACGCAAGCTGTAACGGAGGGCTGGATTGGAACACAGTTGTAGCTGCCCGCCTGGTACCACGAGGTTCGGTGATGTAGAACCACTCCCGCTGCCATAGGTCGGAAGTTTCTGTAAAGGAGCCCTTTGGACAAGTAGTCTTGGCGAGCTTGCTCACCGTAGCACCCCCGCACTCCGCCTGTTTTCCGTCAACTATCTTTGGCTTCACACTGAAGGTCTTGAGCCATAAGCCAAAGTGTGGGGAAATACGGCAGAAGCCCTCGCATATGATAATGAACGCCTAGACGTGAAGAGAAGAGTCAGGAGCTAGATCGTGAAAATCTAGCCCATAATAAAACATGAGCCCTCGAACGAAGGGATGAAGAGCAAACCCTAGCCCTCGGAGGAAGTGGGAGATGAATACGACTCTCTCGCCGAATCTGGGGGTGGGAATAACATGCCCTTGAGCAGGAAGCCTGTGGGGGATTTCCGCGGTCAGGTATCTTGCCTCCCGAAGCTTCGCGATATCCTCCTCTGTGATGGAGGAAGCCACCCACCGGCCTTGAGGGCTGGGTCCGGACATGACTGGGAGGCGCGAAGCGATTAGCTTGAACCTTGGGTGTTGGAACTTGAGGTAGGAGAGATCGAGGGAAGACTTGGCGTAAAGGAAGAAGGACGAGTCTTGACCCCTTTATAAAGGAAATAAATATCAAGCACCCCTCCTAGGCCTTAAAACATGCCTATTCCCAAGGAATCATACCAACAGAACGGTTTGGCTATCCACGCCCATAATAATGAGAATCCCGCAATAAGGGGACACGATCTCTGCTTTGACAAGACGTGCCAATGAAACCGCACCTTGAAATATGGAGCGGCAGGCTAAAAAGAAACGGTTCGAATAATAGTCAGGCGGTGACGTGATGTCACGCTACAAAAAGTTGTCAGCGGATTGGACTTGTGAAATATTATACTCTCTACAGTTGTGTGTGGTATTTGTTTTGCAGAGCCGGACACGTTTTCCGTATTCGGAGACTATCACGGAGTATTCGGAGAAGGAACACGCCTTGCAATGCCGAAGACAATCTGCGCGCCGGAATCATCGTCATTGAAGCCTGGTTCAGGGGCTACTGAGGGAGTCCTGGATTAAGGGGTCCTCAGACGGCCTGACTATTAACATGGGCCGGACCGTTGGGCTATGAAGATACAAGACAGAAGACTTCTTCCCGTGTCTCGATGGGACTCTCCTTTGCGTGGATGGCAAGCTTGGTGGTTCGGATGTGTAGATTCCTTTCTCTGTAACCGACATTGTATAACCCTAGTCCCCTCCGGTGTCTATATAAACCGGAGGGTTTAGTCCATAGGGCAGAATCATAATCACATAGGCTAGACTTCTAGGGTTTCAGCCATTACGATCTCGTGGTAGATCAACTCTTGTAATACTCGTATTCATCAAGATCAATAAAGCAGGAAGTAGGGTATTACCTCCATAAAGAGGGCCCGAACCTGGGTAAACATGGTGTCCCCTGTCGTCTCATGTTACCATCGACCTTAGATGCACAGTTCGGGACCCCCTACCCGAGATCCGCCGGTTTTGACACCGACAGCAGGCGGCTGGGGGCGAGTAGAGATCGGAAGCGCGTAGTAGAACAGAGGGGAATCGGGGCCTGGGCCGACCCAAAATCCTAGGGTGGGCCACGGCCCACCGTGGGCACCCTGTAGAGATACACACCCGAGTGTTCTTCCGCTAGCATTTTTTTGAGCAAAAGAGGGTTTGCCCTCCGATTTCTATTGAAGAAACCACCACGGAACCAACATGATCAATTAAACCCTATTATGACTAAGCCATGGCAGATTTAAAGCTTCAAACCGGAGAAATGCTATTTAGCATCCATTGTTTGCTTCGAACTAAGAACTAAATCTAAGAGCTGAAATGAAAGTACAGTAACCAAGTTACGAACTATTTTCTGGTTGAGATCAAAAAGTTGAGGAGATATGATGTACCACCTCTCTTGCGGCGCCGTGTAGGCATCGGGGGTGCGATGGCTGTCGGTGGTGTTGAAGCAGATCTACGAGCGTAGATGGGTGCATCGGGCGATAAGTCCCATTGCGGTGGAAGAGAAGGTCGTGTGAGTGGCCACGGCAAAGAGGCGACAACGCCAATGAAGCGAGAGGACGCGATGCAAGGCTCTTGTTCTGTCGCCGTGGATGAAAACGTCCATCTCTAGTAGTGGATGACGCGGTCTTGGTAGGCGCTCCGGCATGGTGGTGGACGGTGGTGATGGATGGGATGGAGGACGGCGGCGATGTATGGGGTGGCGGGCAGAGGAGGCTGGTGTGGGGATGGTGTTCTAGCGCGGACGGTGAATGAATGGGAAAATGGAGGGAGAGATACGGGGAACCATGTTTTTGGGACGCGCCTGTCTGAAATATGGGAAAGTTACGTACTTAGCCCCCATTTTAAATTTGGACGTCGCGTTGGTTGGGGATAGGATGGTAATCTCGCATCTCGCCAATATTTCCCGAGAGCGATTTCTGGTGAGGAGAGGGTGTTTTGGCGCCCATGGTTGGCGCCCACGGTGTATGAACGGGGCTCACAGGTAGGGCGGTTGTGTCACGTTTGAGTGAAGTTACAAACCTGCCCTTATTGAAAATATTTTCCTACATCGATTTCGGCTGAGGCGAGTTTGTTTTGCCGCCCATTGTGTATGAATGGGGAAATGGAGGGAGAAACAGAGGTCTTTTGGACGAGCTTGAATCAAATGTGTTTTGCCGCCCATGTTTGGCACCCACCGTGTCGGAATGGGCTCAGAGGCGGTCGTGTCACGTCTAATTCAAGTTACTAACCTACCCCTATTAAGAGCAGTGGAAATCGGGCCGATGGATTATCCGTGTAAGGGCTAGACAGTAATTTCCATCTCCCAAACACTTGGCTTCGGGCAGCCGATGTGGGAGTGGACATTTTGCCGCTTCTTTTGAATTTTGGGACAATAAGCATCCACGTTTACCCTGGCAACTAAATTCGAATCCATTTTGTATTCCTATACGAATCTTTATAAATCATTCTATGTGTTTTTATATCTCTTCAAAAGCACGACGAAGATGTATTCCACTGTCATATATGAATATTATTTACAAATGCCGATACTCGAATTCAGAAGCTAGAATCCAGTTTAAGGTGAATTCGAATATTTGGAACACTTTATGTTCAACTCAAATGTCACATGCAGCATAATGTGTACTCCGATTTAGATATGTACACAAGCGATGTATCAAGATTCAAATACGAGTCAATCAACCAAGAATGTACAAAACTAACAGACATATAAACACTTATAGATATGGATCAATAATATCAACTAACATACAAAAGCCAGGCCGCTGTATTTTTTTTGCTAGAAGAGCATCTTTTTCTAGCGAAGCTAGTACAACATCTTGGCCCTTTCCGATGTGTGCCACTTATGGTCCACCTATACTACTATTATTGTTGAATGCACATTCAGCCCGATTGGCATATTTGTAGGTCAGGCACATCAATCAAAATGAAATGTCTCCAAGTCTTATCAATTAATACAGACTTGTGCTCAAACAAAATTACAAACCAAAAAACAAAAAAACAATTATTACATGATCTCTAAAACAAATGGTTTGATCGATTACGTGAAAAAACAACACAAAGGTTATTCAACAATGGAAAGAACATTCCACCTATATTTTACCAAGTGGGAATTCTTCAGGACTTAACAATGCGGCCAGTCTCAGCTTGCTTCGTTTTGAAATCCACCAAATATTTAATGGTTGTCTTGAGTACTTCTTGTGATTGTGCTGTTTGCTTCCTCAACATGTCAACTTCATCTCTAAGTGCAGAAGCAGAATCTCTTTCTACCACTAGTTTAGCCTCTAGAGCATCAGCAGTTGGCAATTCATGATGCACGATTGGGCCAGTGCCACTGCTGTGGGATGATACAACGTCCATGGGGACCTTGCTCTTTGATCTTGGGCTAACCTTTTTTGCCATTAAAGTTCCGATTGGATTCCGAAAAGTTGAAGTTAGGAAAACATCTCAAGTGGGAGTTATAACAGCAAACCAGTTAAACAAACAAGGAATTAAAGAGTTTCAATTGGATGCTGAAAAGTAGCTATTAACATCATTATAACCGGTTGTTACAGCAGCAAAGCAGTTAAACAAACAAGTTTACCAAAAGGTACTTGTTGTGGCATTGGAGTTTCTCTTGGATCCTGAAAAGTTGAGTAGCCAGTAACATGATTAGAGCAACCGGTTGCAGCAGCAAAGCAGTTAAACAAACAAGTTTTGCAAAAGGAACCTGTTGTGGCATTGGAGTTTCTCTTGGATCCTGAAAAGTTGAGTAGTCAGTAACTTGATTAGTGCAACAAGTTACAGCAGCAAACCTGTTACACAAATATATCTTTGAAAATGTACCTGCTGTGCAATTTGACTTCCAATTGGATCCTGAAAACTTGAAGTTGGTAAGATGATTACAGCAACAAGTTAAATAGCAAACCAAGTAAACAAGGAATTTTCTGAAAACATACCTGTTGTGCCAACGGAGTTTTTCAGTTGGATCCTGCAAACTTGAATGTTAGCAATAAATAAATAAAGTTTTGCAACAGCCATAAGAAACTAACATCAAACTAGTAAAACTAACCAGTTTTGGCAATGTATTTAATTACACATGAACTAGTAAAACTAACAAGTTCTTGGCAACGTATTAAAGTAACAAGTCGGTACCGTTTACCAGCAACACAGCCATCTGTAAATTTCTTTGACGTAAGCAAAATGATTCCAACACATATATAAGTTAAAAAGACGATGTCCCTCATATAAACCTGACAGTTGTCTATCTATGAACATGTAAACATTACTAGTGCAATAAGTGATAACAACAAACCATTTAAACAAACAGGGTATCAGAACATAAATTACACGTGAATCCTGCTGCACCCTAGAAGTACATATGACCAGCTATCTACGTGCTTAAGTAGCTATTTAAGTTTAGGCAAACAGGTAATTCTTAACAGTAAGTATCAAACACATAGATAGGCATAGTCTATAATAGGATTAACATGCCATGGCATTATGTAATCAGTAGCAAACTAAATTAAGCCAAGCAACGTAATTGAACAATTTTGCAATAAATGTCTAACTAAAATTCCGAGAAGCAGGTAACTGAACTTACGCTAGCTCTTTGTATAGGCACACTGCAACTTCTTTTTCGCTTACAAGGTTCTACGAAGGAGTCCATGGCATCAATTGCTTGAATACGCAGTCCCAATACTTCTTTTTTCCCACACTACATTGGTAAGTGGAATGGTTAATCTGGTAAGATGGTGCGTCCTTGATATGTTATATGAGGACGTGTAGTCAGACTAGTTGTAGCACACACATCACACTGTCTTTTACTGTATATTTCACGCGATTACATTTGACATATCGAGATCTAAGCAATCTACAATAGGATGAAAAGACTGGCATCCTTCACATTATTGGCGAACTCAGTTCATAGAAACAAGCAATTCAACCATTCTGTTGGTAAATCAAAAGCGCCACTGGAATATTTTTCACTACCCCAATCATACACGCAAAAAGGGCGACGCCACCATAGGGGCTGGTGTGGGCGGCCGCCTCGGGTGGCTGGAAAGTGTGCACCTAGTTTGAGTGGTCGAGGTTGGCCCAGGCTAGTTTTGTTCTTCCCAACGCACGAGCAGGCAATGTAAAAAAATGAAGAAAACTGTTTCAATTTGGATGGGCCAATAACGTAAGTGCAAGGCAGGCCCTATAGCAGGCTCGTGGCGCAAACGAGCACCTCCCATATCGATTGACAGCAGGAAAAATCCCAATTCATTCGCTCTAGCCTCCAGTCTGGTTCGCTCCTAACCTAGCCGCCGCTGGACAGGCCGGCACAGGACTTCCTCACGCCCTCGTTGGAGGGTGATCGCCGGGCTTCAAGCGAATGAAAGGACAAGAAGATGAAGTTCCAACCCTGGGTATAGCCTGCGTGGGAAGCAGCGGCGACAGCATGGGCATGGCATTGAGCTTGCACAAACGGACAGTCGTAGCTTGCAAGAGCAGCATGCGCAACGAGCAGGTACATCACATCCCTGATTATATCTAATTCAACTGTTCAATTTCTGGCCAATAGTTAAACCTGATGGTGTTGTAAAACTGCTTGTATGTAGGGAATCTGTGAGAAAATGAAACCAATTTCTGCTTATTTTATAACTCCCCCAACCAATACTGAACTGACTGAATCTGATGTATCTAATCAAGTTTCCGGTGCAAACATACAAGCTCATGTTGTTCTTGAGCCTGAAGTGTCTAGTGAATAGACTGGTAATGAAGGATTTGATGCAAACATTTTACATGCTCCTAGTGATGAACATATAGTGTCTAATGAGGGATCTAATGCAAGCATTTTACAAGCTCCCATTAAAGGATTGAGTATCTAATGATGATCTACTATATATGTTGCGAGATACATAGAGATTTGCAGGCATTGGTGAGAAGCAAATTATAGTACATTTTGATGGCTTGAGGAAACGTCGAGGCCATCTACCAGGAAGTCCATGTATCATGACAACGTAGCACAAATACTTTTCTAATTTGTTGTTTGAAACTATTGGCATACTTGTGCAGGATAGATATATTGATATGCAGTTTGTGCACTGGTTATAGGTGCAATTACACTCCGATACTTTCAGCCAGAGAACGAATATTTCAAGCAGGTACAGACCATGTTAGTAGTCCTTGTACACCATGTTGCATTTTGTGTTTTTTGGTGCTTACATCATTTAGTGTCTTATAATCTTAACTACTTTGGATCATTAGCTGGTTTTCAAAGTGCGTGTAGCTTCACATTTCTCAAGTTATGTTTATTTCCGGAGTGCAAGTGCCTTCGTATTTTTTATGTTAAATGTTTGCCCCTGGTAAATTGAATTTGTGGATCCGCCAGTGCACACAAATCGTACATGCAGGCCAGTACGAATTAAATGAAATGGAGGGACTGATGCTAGCTCGTTGTACAGGCTCACTGCAGCTCTGCTTGCTTTTGGGATGTTCCATGTACAAGTCCATGTTACCACTTGCTTCGATGTGCAGGCCTTGTGATCCTTGCATCCCCCTCTACATTTTTGACATGGCGAATGGTTGATCAAATAAGAGGAATCGACCTTGCTGTTGTACCGGAGGACAGATACTTACAAGGTTATACAGGTGTGCAGGATGTGTACTAGATCCCGTAGCACCGTCATGCTTCACTAAAAAATGGTTTTGCTCATTTCAGGTTATATCTCCAGAAGAAATAAGAGTTAAAGTCAGAGTTGCATAGGCGCGTAAGCTAAGAGAGCGGTGAAAGGATATCCAAACATCGTCGGAACAGTGCACCAGGGAGTGATGTGTGGATACCTAGTTCGGGCCGGTGTTTGGGCATGCTCGCCTAGCTAGAGTGCAGGTCACTTCAGAGCCGTTGAGGGTGATGCGCTGGCGTTTGTGGGCCGCACACGGATGCAGATCTTGAGTGGTAACGGAGTGCTACGATGCGGTTGACGAGACCATTGGTGAAGCCCCAACGGCCTCGGGGGGCGGAGGTGCGACGATGTGCTCGGTGAAGTAGCCCCGGTGAGGTGGGAGACGGTGTCGGTGAAGCGTACCTGATGCGGTGGAAGTCGGTGTTTGTGAGGCACGTCGGTTGTGGCGGCCGACGTTGTTAGTGGACCACTCGGTGCGGTGGACGAAGGCGTAGATGAGGTAGCTCCGGTGCGGTGGTGAAGCGCGACTGTCGTCTTCGTCGTCGTCGTCCGGCACAGAGGTGGGGAAAGAGAAGAGACGAGGGGCGATTCGAACTTTGCTTGGGTTGGCGGCGAATTACGGATTTGAGCAATCTGGGCGCGGAAGGGGACGATGGAGAAGGGAGATTTTGCTTGGGGCCACCAGATATTTCAATCCGAAACGTGGAAGCGCGAACTTATTTTGTCATCATTTTTTTTGGGGGGGAGGGGGTGAGGGAGGGAGGGGGTGGGTGGCTGGGTGCTAAGCGTCCATACGACACACGCGACCACCACGACACGACCCTGGTCTGCCTGGTGCGCCTACATTTGAGAATGCAAACAAATCTTCTTTCATTTGCAAATGAATCTGTATGTATTACCATGCCCGTCTTCTCCTTACAAATAATTAGTCATTTGAAACGAGATTTTATAAATTAATTAATGAGGAATTGTTTTAAAAAATCGAAACGGTATCCATGGTATCCACGCTAACGTGGATTAGAGTGTGTGTCACATGATTAGTTATTTGAATTAGAGTGTGTGTCACATAGCGATCTCCAATTCTAACGTGGATTTCGCATTTCACGGTATCCATGCTACTTCTTTAATACAAATTCATATGTATATGTTGAACACCATGGTAGTGAGAAAACTTTGATGGATTCAAACACATGACCTAATATCTACTCTTATAAAAAACCGAGTTGGTGATGATGGTGTGCCTGCCATCCTGCAATATAGACCGTCCGATCTATAACTGACGGATAGAAAGCAAAATATGAGAATTTTGCAAAAAGATACCCGCACTCCTCTCCACATTTGCAGATGAGGACCTCCCTCATTCATCTTCGTCTCCCACGAGATAAACAGCTCGTATAAATGCATCTTGATGTTCCATGCAGCGCATTGCCTCTTGCTAGTAAATAGCACAACAATCGAGTCAATGTCAACTTTTCAAAACCTAATATGGCACGAATTCGAAATAATTACCCATATGCATGGTCCTCAGTTCAAATCTTACAATGTACACCAAATTGAAACATCGATATTAGGTCTCGTACTATCTACATTCAAATGTTGTTTTTAGCCCCACCCCACCCACCTCGGCACACACGCTACATACTTCCTGTATCGGTCAATCTTCCTCTCCTAACCATATTATGAAGCTATCGGTTTCCGACACACGTTCATTCTTTCTCTCCATGTTTCGATCTCTAACTCTCTCAACTACACAACCCCCTTTTTACAATCTGTTACCAAATGTATTTACCTCACACACCCGCCATTGCACGCCATGCCGAGCTCTCTCTCTCCCTCCCACCCTCTCTCGCTAGATACATGCATTGCCTATCTAGACCCCCAACCTCTCGTGCACACGCACACACGTTTTCTATCTAGGTCACTCCCTCGAGACTGTCTCACTCTTTCTTCCGCACGGCGGGCCACACTCGCTCAATCTCGCTCTCTTTATCTGAGTCTCGATTAACCTCGTTTTCTTTCACACACAAATGATATATCTCCTTGTTCGGGCCTCGACCGACACACTCTATACTCTCTCACGCAGATTGTCTATCTAGGTCAGTCCATCCAAGCCGCCCCGCTCTTTCGACCTCATGGCGGGCCACGCTCGCTCAATCTCTCTCTCTCTCTCTCTCTCTCTCTCTCTCTCTTTGTATGTATCGATTGACCTCGCTCTTTCTCGGACACAAACGATATATCTCCATGTTTGAGCCCAATTCGACATATTAATATTGTATACTCTCTCACTCACATTGTCTATCTAGGTCACTCTCTCCAACCCATCTCACTCTTTCGATCGCACGATGACCGACACTCGCTCAATCTCTCTCCCTTTATATATGTAATCGATTGACCTTGCTTCCTCCCACACACAAGATATATATCTACATGTCTATGACTGGATCACCTCTCAAGCTCTATCTTACAGTCCTCACTCTTCCCAAAAGCTCAATCGGACAATATCTCTCCAGAGCATATATATCTTCTCAATGAATGTCGGACCACACTCACTTTGTCTCTCTATCTATATATCTCTCGATTGACCTCGCTTTCTCACGCCATATCTTCCACACATTGAAGCTACCTCTCCATCCCTCGCAAAGCCGGAACTATTTACATTGCGAGGGGGACTCCAACCTTGGATTAATTTGTGTAGGCATTTATTCCGGTGGGTTTAGATTATATTTTCATAGCATTCGGCCCACAACTACTCCAAATAGCGTTGCAACCCCCGAACCTCCCCCAATTGATTTCCCTCTGGCTTGGTCATCGCTCTCTCGCACAACCTTTCTCGCCTTCAACGTCGCACCATGGTACTATTGCAAAAAACTCTATTGTTCTCTTTAATTATTACGAATAAGCTACAAAACTACACACCGATAGTCCACCTGGAATGGAACAAATTTTGACCCACAAATTAAAGTGCTACAAACTACACACCGAGGGGCCCACCTGTCATGAAACAAATTTGGACCCATATACAAATTAAAAAATAAAGGACAAGGATCGAACATGCGATCAGGGCCTTCAAGCCGCACGTCAATAGGCAACATATGTAGAACAACAATGTTTGTTGTACCCCCTTTGTTCATATAATGTTTTCATATTACCACAACCTATTTAATGGATAACATGTAATATTATTTTTAGTACATTAGTGGGACCGGCTCGTTAGCACGTACTATTCGCCCTCACTTACTGTTGGGTTCCATGTGTGCTCTCTCTCTTCCCCTTCTGCGTTTAGACGCACGGGCAAACACGAATAACTCGCGGGCGATGTTGCCGTTGACTATATTTGGACGCGTTCACAAGTTACGGCACCAGTTTCACGTACTAGTAGTACTAGTCAATGTGTACGTGCAATGCACATTAATTTGGAAGTATATTAAGTGCATGCGGATATTAAGTAGGATATTATTTGCGTGTTATTATATGATTAGCACTATTTTTGGCATGAAATTAACTGCGCGCTAAACGTGTTGAGCGTTCGACATTGAAGCTGTCTAGGTCGTTGGATGAGAAGGAACATGTGGCTTGATGATGTTTTATATTTAATTTGATACGGCTCTAGTAGAACATTCAATCGATGAAACCTTAGATTTCATTCAGTCTGACTCCAACTTTACATTCATAGGACAATCGATCTGAAATAAACAGAAATGATAAACGTTCGGATTTTAAGCATCGCAATCCGAATGTTTTTCATGGGAAATTTAGATTACGCGGCAGCGGCGGGGGCATCTTGCGGTGGGAAGCGGCTCCTCCGCCATGCTCTTTGTGTCGTCGGGCTACTAACCGACGGTGACAGCGACGGCGGCGTCTTGCGCCGCTGTTGGCTTACTCCTGGACGTTGGCCCTAGCTTCAAGGAAGGCCACAATGTTCTGGACTTCGGTCTCCAGGAGCGAGTCAAATGGCGGGAGGAGCCGACTTGCGTTGGTGAAAGGAAGCGGTCGACGGCGGCCATCCATGCCACTGAGGGGGGCACTAGCTCCCGCGTGGGGAGGCGATGGCAATGGCGCAGTGGAGACATTCGTGAGCACGGGCACCGGCATGGGCGCGCACGCCATTGCACGTGCAGGTGCATGCGCTGGCTGGTGCACGGGCACCGGCACGGGCGTGCGCGTCAGTGCACGCGCAGGCGCATGCGCTGGCAGGTGCACGGGTGAGGGAGTCTTGGATTAAGGGGTCCTCGGACAGCCGGACTATATACTGTGGCCGGACTATTGGACTATGAAGATATAAGATAGAAGACTTCCTCCCGTAGACGGTGTCCTGGACTCGGGGGTACTCACCACGTCGTCTCCCGATCAGTTAGATTGGGCCGAGGACCCCCATGGTCGTATACTCATGGGCTAGTTCGGGCAGCTGCCGCATACAAGGAAGATTCCACAAGACTTGGTGCTCAAGACAAGGACTCCTCCCCACCAGCATATTCGGCTAGGATTCTTGTTATCCTGGGCCTCTGGTACACTATATAAACCGAGGCCAGGCTAGTCGTAGATTATTATGACATTACTCATCATACCTCTAGGGCTTAGACCCAACATATGATCTCGAGGTAGATCAACTCTTGTAACCCTATATTAATCAAGATCAATCAAGCAGGAAGTAGGGTATTACCTCGATAGAGAGGGCCCGAACCTGGGTAAACATCATGTCCCCTGTCTCCTGTTACCCATTGATCCATGACACACAGCTTGGGACCCCCTACCCGAGATCCGCCGGGTTTGACACCAACATTGGTGCTTTCATTGAGAGTTCCGCTATGTGATCGGCAAAAGGATCAATGGCTCGTCTGCAGATTAACTGCGACGCCGACATCTTCGTCACCGGCTCGACTAGTCACCTTGGCTTGACCGAGGACTGTGCCCTGCCTCCGATCGTCATGTTCAGACGAGGGCCTTCATCAACATCAACTCCGATCTCTATCAAGATCATGGAGGAATCATCCATGGAGCTCGGGGGCTCAACGTCAACATTGCCCTCGGGCGACCGTGCTGTTTTTCTGGACAGCGAGCTTGTATCCGCTGCCACCGCCTCCTCGAGTGTCGTTTTAACGATTGCTTCGGTGGAATTGTGCGCAGTTGAGTCTACAACAACCCTGGAAAATTTCGTCGAGTTCCAATGGAGGAATCTCTCTCAATCTACGATATACCAGAGCCCTGTCAAATCCGGACGGGAATCTGGATGAGTTTAGGGTGTGGTCTCCAGAGCCCAGCTCGGAGGTCCTTTGGAAGATCCAACCGTTCATCTGCTGCGGAATTCCCATATCTACCATCCCTCAAAATTTCAGCTCGATCCGACCGTCCAAACTCCGAGAACGTTCCGATTAGTGCATCACTTTTCAGATCTGTTTTCTGCGCGAGAACAAATCTGACCCGAGTTCATCTTTTTTATGAACGGGATTTCGGACATCCTTTTTGAAGGAAGTTTTATATGGGGTATTGTGTTTTGTTCCTAAACACATCCTGCTAATTTGAAAGTCTTTTCCAATATGATCTTCACCATCGCGCCGGTGTCAAACCAGCCCGACAACGCTCTACGGCTGCCGACCTGCGCTAGACACGTAGTCGCTTTGTTGAGCCGAGTTCAACTTCTTCGGATCATCATCTCGGCAAGCCGAACAATAGTTTGGCATCGCGAAGGACAAATCGTCACCAACATTGCCGCCCCACGGATTACACGGAGCGGGCACACCGGCATCACCGCACGGTCACTTCATCAAGCCAGCATTGACCGCGTCACAAGTTACGACCTGCATCGGCATGGCCGAACCGTTGCTTCATCTAGTCGATATCCATCACGCCGAACTACTTCAACACCTCGGCTGACATGGCAGCTGCAACATCTCCTTACCAACCTGCTCCGTCTCCTCGTCTGGACCGGGGGCTTCGTCATCCCTTCATCAACATACTCTGGTGACTTCAGCGTCACCAGCCGGCCAGCTTTGTCACATTAGCTGGACCGAGGGCTTTGCCTCGGCAAGCCAACCTTTGCCAGCATTGCCATACCGTCGCTTTATCGCCCATCAGGCAATGGGTGTGCAGATCGAGTCCCAATTTTGGGAGTCACCTTTCTTCGGATTGCTACAACAAATAAACCAGGTGCTATTAACCCTAACAAATTTTTGCTTGTTTGGGCTTATTTTTCCCAAGGAATTATTACTCTGGTTTGTTCCATCATCTGTACACAGGTCTATCAAATGGTGGCCGCATTAACGACGGTCGCATGGTGGTTCGGTCAGTTTCTGTGCACAGTTCGGCGAACGCCGCATCCGAAACTCGGACCGCCCTGCAAATTCAGGCTTTGTCATGCCTTCACCGCATCACGCTGACGGCCTGCACCGATATTTACTTTGGCGCCAGGCCACATCTCTTTAAATAAATTATTTTGCGCAAATTATTTACGCGAGGATTTTTATATATTTATATTATTATTGTTGGCCTGCACTATTTTACATGTGTAGGTAATCGATTTTGACTGCGTCACTGCTCTCTTCGGCGTCACTCTACCGACCTGCATTGGCCATGCTATGTCACCACTTCAGAGTGCGGAGCCCTTCGCTCCGACACTTCGGGGCCGGCTTGGCGGATGGAACCTTACCCTGCATCAAGCTCGGACCGCGTCATCAATGCCGAACAGATTAACCAGCTAAGTCGCCTTCATGCTCAAAGTTTTAAATTTTGTTCGGTTCGACCAAGCATTCTACTTTTTTGGCAAAAAGTTGCTTGTGAAAAACTTCCTTGTCAAAACTTTCTTTGTGACACACATATTCAAATACCCCGTTTATTTGGGGGCTTCCTTTATGGAGCTTCTCCTCTTGCATATGATTATACTTGTACGGCTTCGTTCCTTGTTCGTGTATTATGCCACAATATGCACCATATTGACTTAAGTGTTCCGCAAGCTAGGTTGCGTTGCTCCTGTGCTTACCCCTACGTTCCCGATTGTTCGGCTAGGGAGTAAAGGGAGCACCTCTGCAATTGTCACAACCGGGTCATCCGAGCTCGGACCTCAGACTGGGTGAAGCCGAAAGCTAGCGCTCTTATTGTTTTCAATTATGGTCGGCACACAACAGAACTCATGAGTACAAAATATCTATTGCACAATTCTCATAGTAACAATGAGCAACCGAAGAAAGGTATCGGTGGAGGTACTATTTTCTTCGAAGACGCTTCTTACACTTCGTCAGTAATATAGCATAAGTTCCCTGAGTGCGCTTTGTCTGTTACAGCCTCATGGCCTGATTGCCTGGTTATCGGAAACACCGTCGATATTCTCGATAGGTGGAGTACAAAATACTCTTCGGCCCTTGACCGAAGAGGGAGAAGCCGACGGTCGGTTAGGACGCGTTTAAAGTTCGGGTGAACACATATATGATATAAGTACTTCGGTACATACAATCATTATACATAAAATTCTTTTACCCAAGTCACATGGGGGCTCTTAAATTTATATGAGCTGTTTTTATAGTAAATGTGTTTTCCTCTTGGTCGCTACAAAGTGTTTCTATACCGCTCCTTTTTTGACTCGAAGTCTTGAGAACAGATGTGTCAGGTTAAAGCACGACAGAAGCACAATTTTTTCCAATTCTCGGATTGGCACCGAACACTTGATCTTGTTCGGACGTCATGTTTTTACTGACGTTTTTTGGTTTTCCAAGCTTTGGGCACTTTTAAACTATTTGTGTGTTTTTCTGATAAGTCTCACAGTGCAACGCCGGACACCTTTAGAGATTCGGCAAAAACATTCTCGGATATTGCTATATATGCATCGGTTTCGAATTGTGTCTTCGGTCAATAGTTGGGTTGCCCGGTTCCTGTGCTTGCCTCCTACGTTCCGCTTTGATCGGCTAGGTGCGCAATGGGAGAACCACTGCGATTGTGCTTCCAGCTCGCATGGTTAAGCACCTCTATGGAGAAAGCCGAAAGCTGACTGTCACAATAAGCGTAAACTAGTCAGCGATCCGATGACTATGTTAAATGACGGGCTGTTCATAGCATTGGCCGAAGTGTTTATGTCTTGACCTCAGCTATCGCCGAACACTAACCAGGGGCTCGTAGCTAGCTTCCCCAGTTTAAAGCTCCTATGACTAAGTGAAAGTTATAATGCCAGGATATCGGATTGCCTCGTTTCCGCTAACACAACCGCCTCCGGGCACCGAGACGTCGGCTAAGGGTTGTCTGGTTATTGCAGAAACACCCTGTGTAGTATCTACAAAGGGCTAGAAGCCAACGATGGGCCACTTTCAACTGATAAACGGTCGCAATGGAGTCAAAATAAGTATATATCATCAGCATTTGTATTCATTATACAAGCGCTGCCTTCCGTAATCATCGTTATATAAAGCCATAAATATGCATCAATTTGACTTAAGATTTTGGCCAAGCTGGGTTGCCTGGCTCCTGTGCTTACCCCTACGTTCCCGATTGTTCGGCTAGGTGGTAAAGGGAGTACCTCTGTGATTGTTACTACCGGGTCATCCGAGTTAGTACCTCAGACTGGGTGAAGCCGAAAGCTAGCAATCTTAAAGGATCACATTGGTCGGCAACGACGGAAGTGAAAATTTTGGTTCATTAATACCATAGAATTCGGGAACTTTGCCTGAACTAAATCCTCAATATTTTCCTCCCACATTGATCGAAGCTGAGGTTTCATGATCATGCTTAGCATGACAACCCAAAGAAAGGAACCGATAGCGGGACTATTTTCTTTGGAAGATGTTTCTTACGTTAAAAAGTAATATAACATATCTCTCCGCGTACCTTTGTTTATAAAACCGTATGGCCGGATTGCCTTGTTTGCCACAAATCTTTGCCCTCATAAAGGCTTTATAAAGTAGGACAAACACTCCTCGGCTGCTGGCCGAGGAGGTTGAAGCCAATGGTCGGTCAACAAAGTTTTGTACAATGCGGATCCGAGCATTAATGATGTAGAGCACTTGGATACATAGAATCATTACACATACTTTGTGATTTTACTCTGGATATCGATCCTTAATTCGGCCACCCGTGCCCACATTAAGGCTCGGGGGCTACTGGGCTTTATGCTTATCATTTACAAATATTAAAGGGGTACATCGATCCCCTGATCTGGTGTTGCCACCTGACCAGTGTCTCGGGGGCTACTGCATTGCCTATTCAATGCGGAAAATTCAAAGTGCTCAGTGTTCGGCTTGACCGAACTATGCGCAAACGCGTCTTTGGACAACAACAGGCACCATCTGGAACCTATCCCGCATCAAGCTAATATATTACGGTGACTTCTCAAAACCATCTCTCAAGGGCCCGTCCGCTGATCACTATCTCCTCTACTGTGCATCTCGGATTTTAGGCCGACACATACTCCTTGAGGACTACTGGCTATACATCTCGTCAGATATTACATTACACAATTCGGAATTAAATCCATCAAAATCAGCCCATGGCCAAGGTGGTGCACCACCTTTGATACAAATGGTTGGCTCCATAGAGGGCATTTCCGGTATTAAGCTTAGCTAAACTCTTTCAACTTTTTTGAACCAAGGTGATCTATGACACCTCGGATATAATCCGGCGTTGGAGCTCGGATACAGTCCGGCGTTGGAGCTTGGAAACAGTCCGGCGTTGGAGCTCGGATACATTCCGGCGTTGCAACTTGGAAGCAGTCCGGTGTTGGTGCTCGGCTGCAAAAGACACCTCGAATGCAGTTCGGCGTTGGAGCTCGGATGCAAGAGGACACTGCAACCCGGGAACAACTTCAAACCCAAGGTGTGGCATAAAAATAACAAGGCATAGATAAAGGCTGAGAACTTAAAGGGGCTCCTCGAATACCCGACGTGTAAACTCTTTGGATTTGCTTCGGCGATCCTCGAGATCGAAGACGAGCAGATTTGTTGAACTAGTTTTCAAGACCGACGACCGAAGATGAAGAACAGTTCAGAAGAATCGAGGAGCGTCCCCAACTTGAAGACCGGTTCAGGGGGCTACTAACGGTGTCCTGGACTCGGGGGTACTCACCACGTCATCTCCCGATCAGTTAGTTTGGGCCGAGGACCCCCATGGCCGTATACTCATGGGCCAGTTTGTACAGCTGCCGCATACAAGGAAGATTCCACAAGACTTGGTGCTCAAGACAATGACTCCTCCCCACCGGCGTATTCGGCTAGGATTCTTGTTATCCTGGGCCTCTGGTACTTTATATAAACCGAGGCCAGGCTAGTCGATAGATTATTATGACATTAATCATCATAACTCTAGGGCTTAGAACACAACATATGATCTTGAGGTAGATCAACTCTTGTAACCCTATATTCATCATGATCAATCAAGTAGGAAGTAGGGTATTACCTCGATAGAGAGGGCCCGAACCTGGGTAAACATTGTGTCCCCTATCTCCTATTAACCATCGATCCATGACACACAGCTTGGGACCCCCTACCCGAGATTGCCGGTTTTGACACCGACACCCGTGTCCGTATGGGACTCTCCTTGGCGTGGAAGGCAAGCTTGGCGATTCGGATATGTAGAGTCCTTTCTCTGTAACTGACTTTGTACAACCCTAGCCCACCCGGTATCTATATAAACCAAAGGGTTTGGACTTCTAGGGTTTAGCCACAACAATCATAACCTCATAGGCTAGACTTCTAGGGTTTAGCCATTACGATCTTGTGGTAGACCAACTCTTGTAATACTCATATTCATCAAGATCAATAAAGCAGGAAGTAGGGTATTACCTCTATAGAGAGGGCCCAAACCTGGGTAAACATTGTGCCCCCCGCCTCCTGTTACCATTAGCCTTAGATGCACAGTTCGGGACCCCCTACCCGAGATCCGCCGGTTTTGACACCGACATTGGTGCTTTCATTGAGAGTTCCGTTGCGTCGTCACCAGAAGGGCTTGATGGCTCCATCAATCATCTACAACAACGCAGTCCAGGGGGAGATTTTCCTCCCTGGACAGACCTTCGTATTCGGCAGCTTCGCACTACGGGCCAACTCGCTTGGCCACCTAGAGCAGATCGATAGCTACACCCCTGGGCATCAGGTCAGATTTGCAAGCCTGAATTTTGTGGCCGATATCCGCGGAGACTTGATCTTCGACGGATTCGAGCCCATGACGGCTGTCCCCAGCCACCACGATGAACATGACCTAGATCTGTCATCTGGCCATGCACAGGAGATAGCGCCTGTGACCGCCCTGGCCCTAGAGCTGGAGCGAACTGCGTCGTCCGAAGATGGGAAGCTTAACCCCGCCACGAAGGCCGCAGACTCAGCGGCGCTTGAGCCGCACATAGACCCAACATCAGGCTGGGCTTGTGTCACCGGAACCTTGGACTCGTCGCCGGCCATGGGTTCCGGACCACGTGCATCCGCGTCCATCGAACCTGATTGGCTGCCGGTCTTGGAGTTCATCTCCGCGGACATCTTCCAGCACTCGCCTTTGGCGACGTATTAAACTCATTAAAATCCCTCTCCTTGTCGAGGTACTCTCGGCCGAACTATGTCTGCCTCGAATGGGAAGCGGACGACGAAGAACTTCGTTGCCCACCCACCACCCACTTTATAGCCACTATCGATGACTTAACCAACATGCTTGATTACGACTCCGCAGACATCGACGGTATGGATGACGATGCCGGACAGGAGCAGGAACCACCACCCACATGGCGTTGGACGGCCACCTCCTCGTACGACATATACATGGTGGATACACCCAAAGAAAACAACGGCGACGATGAAAATCCAGCCGAGGATAAACCTCCTGAGATACACTTAAAGCGCCGACCTCAGCGGCGCCGCTCTTAGCCACGCCGTAGTAAAAACAGCAACACCGTCACAGAAGAAGACAACACTCCGGACGGTGTCAAAAACAATGAAGACCCCGTTGAGCCAACCTCCCAACAGGAGGAACAGGAGGATGGGCGAGTCAGCCATGGCGAACAGGCCACGAATGAAGACTATGAGGATAGCAACTACCTTCTGCTCTCCGAGGATGAGGTGAGAATCGGTGACGAAGATTTTACCGTGCCTGAGGAGCCCGCTGAAGAGGAACGCTTTAAGCGTCGGCTAATTGCCAGTGCAAGGAGCCTAAAAAAGAAGCAGCAGCAGCTTCAAGCTGATCAAGATCTGCTCAATGAAAGATGGACTGATGTCCTGGCAGCCGAGGAATATGGCCTCGAGTGCCCAACCAAAAGCTACCCGAAGCGCAAACTGTTACCACAGTTTGATGACAAGGCACTGGAGCCCGTCCTACCAAAGTACAATGCGGCTGACTGACCACCACGTGGCCGAGACAAAGCGACACCTCAAGCCGAACACCAGCGCACACTACCTCGTCGAACAAACAGAAATACAACAGCTCGGGGATATACACATGACATGCGACGCGACTTGGAAAAGAGAGCAGGTCAGACAAGATCAATCTACGGATCACGGGGGCGTGCCTCGATGCGCGACGATGGCCATCCGGCTGAACGTGACAAACATAACCACGTCTGGGACGAAAACTGCAGACGAGCTCCATCCGAGCTATAAGTTAGAGGCACCGCACACCCCCTTTACTTCACTAATGAAGTAATGGGACACGATTTCCCAGAAGGGTTTAAACCCGTAAACATCAAATCATATGATGGGGCAACAGACCCCGCGGTGTGGATTGAGGACTTTCTTCTCCACATTCATATGGCCCACGGTGACGATCTTCACGCCATCAAATACCTCCCGCTCAAACTCAAGGGACCAGCTAGATTGTAACACCCCGCTTGTAACTTTCCATATTTGTAACTCCGACTCTTGCCATTTTCGGCTATGTGATATGATATTCCCTCCGTGGTCGGGTTTTGTTTTTTGTTTTGTATTTTGTTCATGTCATGCATTTCATATCATGTCATCATGTGCATTGCATTTGCATACGTGTTCGTATCTTGCATTCGAGCATTTTCCCCGTTGTCTGTTTTGCAATCCGGCGCTCCTATCTCCTCCGGTGCACCCCTCTTGTTTTCTTTCGTGTGCGGGTGACAAACTTTCTCGGAATGGACCGAGGCTTGTCAAGTGGCCTTAATATACCACCTGGAGACCACCGGTCAAGTTTCGTTCCATTTGGAGGTCGTTTTGTACTCCAACGGTTAACCGGGCATCCGCAAAGTCCATTTGTGTCTGCAGCAAAACCCTCCTCAAAACCAGCCCAAAACCCACCAAACTCTCTTCCATGCTCTAGGTCGTTCGATCACGATCGTGTGGGCGAAAACCGCACCTCATTTGGAGCCTCCTAGCTCCCTCTACCTATAAATATGTGAGCATCCCGAAATAACATTCGCAGTCTCCCGTAACCCTAAAATCCCTCCGCGCCACGCCGGACTCGTCCGCTCCGGCCGGACAAGTCGCCGCCGCCCTCGCGGCCAACCCGCGGCTGCCACGTGGCAAGCCCGTCGTCGCCACCGCCGGAGCCCACGGGCCCAACGCCAGCCCTCGCGAGCCCGCTCGCCGCCCGCGCCTCCGCCTGCCCGCGCCGCCGCCGGCCGGCCCCGCCTCGCCCCGCCGCCTCCGCACCGGCGCCGCGCCGCCCCGCCGCGGCTCGCCGCCGCCGACCGCCGCGCCCGCCGGCGCCCCTCGCCGCCTCCCTCCTCCGGCCGCCGCCTCCTCTTCCCCATCGCTGGCGAGGCCGGAGCCCGAGCTCGAGAACACCCCGATCCAGATCCACTGTTCGAGGTGGTTGACTTTTTCCCCGTGCCCGATTTTCTCCAAGTCCTCTAAATTCTACAGCATATTGCCATGTTCATCAGTGCATAACTTCTTGCATGTAGCTCCGATTCGCGCGTGTAATATGTCAAATTGTTCGCCTCGTGATGCTCTACATTTTGTTCAATTGCACCATGTTCATTAGAGGTCAACTTGATGCCTGAATCTCTGTTGGAAGAGGGCTAGTTGCTGTTATCCTCTGGTTCTTATCAGAACTTGGAGATTTGTCATTTTTGTATCTTTAAATCTGTGCATCTTATGGGCATGAGCTCTACATGTGTTTTGAAGTATGCCATGCCATCTTTCTAAGGGTGTATGCCATGTATTTTCGTGATCTCTGTGGTGACTAGCACAAGCATGCAAAGTAGGCCCCGTAATATTTCTGATTTCAGGGAATTAGTGATTTCTCTAAGTCCTTGTCTGCTGTTATTTTGTTGCCATGTAAACTTGATGCT
The DNA here is from genome assembly GCF_002575655.3 of Aegilops tauschii subsp. strangulata. Lineage (NCBI taxonomy): Eukaryota > Viridiplantae > Streptophyta > Magnoliopsida > Poales > Poaceae > Aegilops > Aegilops tauschii. Next base: position 466,271,325 of record NC_053036.3, on the reverse strand, counting down.
ACAGAGAGATCCATGCATATTTTGGAGATGTTCAGTAAGGATGTTTTGTAGCTAAAGTTGTAATTGATCTATTCCTGCCCTTGTTTGAAATTATGGCATGCCATAGCATGACTCAATCTTGCTCTACTTTTGCTATAAAATATTTCTGGCAGATTCTTAACATGATATGCAATTTTGCCAAGCTTGTTGTAGTTGATCCATACATGCTATGCTTGTGTTCTTTCCATGGATAGCTTCATAGACATGCCATCTTGCTGTAGGTATGCTTGGTTTGTCATGCATTGCTCTGTAGTGAGTGCATCAAGCTCACAAAGAGGCCTACATATTATTGATTCTGTCATGCTCTGTTTTCTGCTAAGTCTGAAACCTGATAACGAAACTTACTATGTTTACATGCTTGCAATCATATCTTCTGATCCTTTTTGGATTATGGTCAGTAAGGGACTTTTATCACATGCATTTAGTAGAACACTGCCATGCCTTGTTTTGCTATGTTAAGTTCCTGTAGCATGTTGATTGCGTGCTCTGAATATTGCTACCTGATGCTGTTTTCTGCCATGTCCAGTTTTTCACCAAGTCTGTGAACCTGTTATCTTTTGCACTTTTGCCATGCTTGTTTGAGCTTCAAATGTTGTGGACTAGCCGTAGATTAGTGTTCATATTTTGTCAAGCATCTCCTGTAGATTACTGCCATATGCTTTGTTGCTATGTTGGAGTGCTGTAGCATTGTTGCTTGTTGCATTTTAAGTGCTATCATGCTGTTAATCGCAGATTCGTGTCATTCTTGTTTTGCTTGCCATTTGCAAACCGTGCATCCGTTTCCGGTGATCTTTATATCGATTTCGACCGAAATCATCTCATATTTCCAGTGGCATGCTTGGTTTGCCAAGTTACTGCCATGTTCATCTTTTTCCTTCCGGAGCACGCATATGCATTGCATATCATATCTTGCATATCATACATGTTTTGCATCATGTTGCTTGTGCATTTCTCGTTGTTGATTGTGGTTCCGTTTGTTTGTGTTCTTGTCTTGGGTAGAGCCGGGAGACGAGTTCGTGAACGAGGAACCTGTCGAGTACGCTTACGAGGATCAAGCTTTCGACAACTCTGAGATCCTTGCAGGCAAGATGACCACCCCTCGAAATCACTTCTATCTTTGCTTTGCTAGTTGTTCGCTCTATTGCCATGCTGCGCTACCTATCACTTGCTATATCATGTCTCCCATTTTGCCATGTCAGCCTCTAACCATCCTTTCCTAGCAAACCGTTGATTGGCCAAGTTACCGCTTGTGCTCAGCCCCTCTTATAGCGTTGCTAGTTGCAGGTGAAGTTGAAGTTTGTTCCATGTCGGAACATGGATATGTTGGGATATCACAATATCTCTTAATTAATTAATGCATCTATATATTTTGGTAAAGGGTGGGAGGCTCGGCCTTATGCCTGGTGTTTTGTTCCACTCTTGCCGCCCTAGTTACTGATATACTGGGATTATGTTCCTTGATTTTGCGTTCCTTACACGGTCGGGTGATTTATGGGACCCCCTTGACAGTTCGCCTTGAATAAAACTCCTCCAGCAAAGCCCAACCTTGGTTTTACCATTTGCCACCTAAGCCTTTTTTCCCCGGGTTTTCTAGAGCCCGAGGGTCATCTTTATTTTAAACCCCCGGGCCAGTGTTCCTCTGAGTGCTGGTCCAAACTAGAGCCCTTTGCAGCGCCACCTTGGGGAAACTCGAGGATTGGTTTCAGTTGTACAGACTGCTCATCCGGTGTGCCCTGAGAACGAGATATGTGCAGCTCCTATCGGGATTTGTCGGCACATTTGGGCGGCTTTGCTGGTCTTGTTTTACCATTGTCAAAATGTCTTGTAAACCGGGATTCCGAGACTGATCGGGTCTTTTCGGGAGAAGGTTTATCCTTCGTTGACCATGAGAGCTCATGATGGGCTAAGTTGGGACACCCCTGCAGGGTATTATCTTTTGAAAGCCGTGCCCGCGGTTATGAGGCAGATGGGAATTTGTTAATGTCCGGTTGTAGAAAACTTGTCACTTGACCCAATTAAAATACATCAACTGTGTGTGTTGCCGTGATGGTCTCTTCTCGGCGGAGTCCGGGAAGTGAACACGGTCTGTGTTATGTATGACGTAAGTAGGAGTTCAGGATCACTTCTTGGTCATTGCTAGATGACGACCATTCCATTGCTTCTCTTCTCGCTCTTTCTTGCGTATGCTAGCCACCATATATGCTTATTGCCGCTGCAGCTCCACCTTATTACACCATCCTTTCCTACAAGCTTAAATAGTCTTGATCTCGCGGGTGTGAGATTGCTGAGTCCTCGTGACTCATAGATTCTACCAAAACAGTTGCAGGTGCCGACGATGCCAGTGCAGATGATGGCGTCGATCTCAAGTGGGAGTTCGACGAGGAACGTGGTCGTTACTATGTGTCTTTTCCTGATGATCAGTAGTGGAGCCCAGTTGGGACGATCGGGGATCTAGCATTTGGGGTTGTCTTATTTTCATCTGGATTTTGACCGTAGTCGGTCTATATGTTTGTATTTTGGATGATGTATGAATTATATTTATGTATTGCGTGAAGTGGCGATTGTAAGCCAACTCTTTATCCCATTCTTGTTCATTACATGGGATTGTGTGAAGATGACCCTTCTTGCGACAAAACCACTATGCGGTTAAGCCTCTAAGTCGTGCCTCGACACGTGGGAGATATAGCCGCATCGTGGGCGTTACATAGATACCGGTTGAACAGTCTGCCCGAAAACTCCATTGGCTGATGGGAGGAATTGGAGGACGCCTTCCTCGACAACTTCCAAGGCACATATGTCCGACCTCCGGATGCCGATGACCTAAGTCACATAATCCAACAGCCCGGAGAGTTAGCCAGGAAATTCTGGACTTGGTTCCTAACTAAAAAGAACCAGATCGTCGACTGTCCGGACGCCGAAGCCCTAGCGGCCTTTAAGCACGCATCTGCGACGAATGGCTGGCCAGACACCTCGGCCAGGAAAAACCGAAGTCCATGTCAGCCCTTACGGCACACATGACCTGCTTCTATGTGGGCGAAGATAGCTAGCTAGCCCGTAGCAATAACAATACAAGCGAACCTGGCACTTCTGAAGCCAGAAACAGCAATGGCAAGCCCCGATGCAATAGACATAAGCGTCGAAACAACGGTGACAACACCGAAGACACGGCGGTCAACGCCGGATTCAGTGGCTCTAAGTCCGGTCAGCGGAAGAAGCCATTTAAGAGAAATAATCTGGGCCCGTCCAGTTTGGACCGCATACTCGATCGACCATGCCAAATTCACGGCACTCCTGATAAACCAGCCAATCATGCCAACAGGGAATGCTGGGACTTCAAACAGGACGGCAAGTTAAATGCCGATAATAAGGAGAAAGGGTCGCAAAGCGATGACTTTGACGAGGAACCCTGACCACCGAACACAGGGGGACAGAAGAAGTTTCCCCCCAAGTCAAAGCGGTGAACATGATATACACCACCCATATCCCCAAAAGGGAGCGCAAGCGTGCACTCAGGGATGTCTACGCGATGGAGCCATTCGCCCCAAAGTTCAACCCATGGTCATCCTGTCCGATCACCTTCGAGCGCAGGAACCATCCGACCAGTATCCGTCATGGCAGTTCAGCCGCACTGGTTCTCGACCCAATCATTGATGGATTCCTCCTTACGCGAGTCCTCATGGACGGTGGCAGCAGCCTAAACCTGCTTTATTAAGATACAGTGCGCAAAATGGGTATCGATCCCTCAAGAATCAAGCCCACAAAAGCCATGTTTAAAGGTGTCATACCAGGCGCAGAGGCCTACTGTACGGGCTCAATCACACTGGAAGTGGTCTTCGGATCCCCGGATAATTTCCGAAGCGAAGAATTGATCTTCGATATCGTCCCCTTCCGAGTGGCTATCATGCACTGCTCGGACGATCCGCATTCGCTCGATTAAATGCGGTGCCGCACTATGCCTACCTCAAGCTCAAGATGCCTGGACCATGTGGTGTCATAACGGTCAACGGAAATACGGAACGCTCCCTTCGTACTGAGGAGCACACCGCGCCCCTTGCAGCAGAATACAGAGCAGCCTTTTCAGGCAGAACCTTAATTCGGCAGTAAAACTCCCAGACACCGTCAAGCGAGTCCGAACTACTGTGCAGCAGGACAGTCCAGCTCGTCCAGAGCTTGTCTAGCAATTCGGCCTCCGTCCCAGTCCCAATCAAGCGGTGACATTTGTGCCACACATACATAACTACGCACTTAAAATACCATGGGCATGGACAGAGGCACAGCTAGACCGTGGTCCATAACGCGGCTCAACCGCCCCTGGATCCACATACTTTCACTCTATCTTTTTCTTTTAGGTTTTTCTCTTCTCGAGGCTTTTCTGATAACCTGATCATCGGAACCATCATGGGACGGACACACCAAGAAGGCAAGGAGCTTTGACATACAAGGGAATCCCCAGGTGGTCTCTGCTAATGATCGTTATACCTGTTTTAAATACCCGCACGCAGCTCGCCCTTGGTCATGGCATGTAAAATAGCCTTATTTGCTTATCGCATTACTTGTACAAGTACGCCTTGACGTATTAATCAAATTACAATGGAAAATAATTTGCGGCTCAATATTTGCGGCGTCAACTTATTACTTGATTTTTTCCTTGTCTTTGTATTTTTTATCAATTGCACCCGTACACTCTGGTACACATTACTTCGCCAGGGGCTTCATCACGCCCCGCTATACGGCAATAAAGTCCAAATACTTTTACAGTACAGTTCGGCACCATGAACTTATAGCATTATATGTGTCGGCGTTCTGGGAACGGGGGTCCCCAGACTTGCCTGCCTGCGGCCTGCAGCGTGGCTCAACCAGTGGCCCAGTGCGGCCCGTCTTCATCAACCAAAGCTCAAAACCCTCTCGAGGGGCAAAGCCTCACGGGGCAGATGACACAAGGCCTCCTCAGGGGCGGCCTCACCAGGCAGGCTCGTGAGAAGGCGGAGAGATCAAGGCACGAGGTACCTCGCGAGGTGCCCATGACACAAGCCATGACGATCGATACCAGGCGGGCGCCAGCCTATGCAGTGTCCTCGTTTCCTCTTTGGTGCAAAGGAGGCAAGCACAGACGCGGAGTACCGAGGCATCAGGCAAAGGTTTCCTTATCAGTGCAATGAGACCAAGACTAGCAGGAAGACAGGACGAAGGTCACCATGGAGCCCAAGACGGCGTCACCACCAGTGCCTTTGGCAGACGAAGACCACCTTTAGTCAGGATAGCTTGTACTAGCTGTCCCCTTTCAAAATGGCCGTTGTTGGATCCCTTCCCACTCAATATTTGGGAAGAGGACGAGGGCCTCTATAAATAGGGCTAGCCACCACAGTAGAAGGGGGAACATCTCATCGAGAGGTTCATCCGCACACCACCAAGCACAAGAACACCTCTCCTCGGGAGGGTGTTCTTCCTCTGTACTATTCATCATCAGCCCAAGAGGCAAACCACCACACCACACACTGGATTAGGGTATTACACCACAACGATGGCCAGAACCAGTATAAACCTCGTGTCTCTTGTGTTGTTCATCGATCTAGCTTAGAACCGCGGCGAGGCTGAGGCCGTGTTTCGGTAGGGAGAGATCTTCGAGCGCACCCCAATGTTCGAACCTTAAGGGTTTTGCCGGAACCCGATATCCAACAATATGCATCAGCTCCGAATCATGTCTTTGGTCAATAGTTGGGTTGCCCGGCTCCTGTGCTTACTACCTTACGTTCCGCTATATCGGCTAAGGTAGTAAAGGGAGAACTACTGCGATTGTGTCCCGGTTCTTCCGGATGAGCACCTCAGTAGAGAAAGCCGAAAACTGACTGTCATGATGCGGCGAGAGCTGCACAGCTGTTCGAGAGGTTTCAAATCCTTAGAGATTTTTTCCGCATTATGCGAGGTATCGGTTTTTATCCGATTAGGTGTGTATAGCGCCCCAAGTTCGGCCTTCCGAATACCAGGGGATGCGCCAAAATTTTCGTTGTTAAACTCCTATGGCTAAGCGAGGGTGATAAAGCCGTATAGTCCGATTGCCTTGTTCATTGCACTAAACACCTCCTTTAAGGACCAAAATGTGGAGTAAAGAGTGTTTAGATTTATCCCGAACACCCCCGTACTATCTACGTGGGGGCAGAAGCCAACGACTGGCCAACCCTCAGATTTCATAAACGGGGGCACAGGAGGTAAAATTTTAAATAAACAAGTATTATATTACATAACGATTTTGTTTCATATTACAGGACAGGATAGCATGGATGTATTCATGGGGATATGACATCCTTAGCACATTGCTCCGCCACAAGGCGGGATCCCTCCAGGACACTGTCAAAATACAGTTCGGGTCGGCGGCGCTCCTTGCCCTCAGGCGGCCCCTCGGTCATTAGCTTCGTGGTGTCCATCTTCGCCCAGTGCATCTTGGCACGGGCAAAGGCCATTCGCGCACCTTCAATACAGACCGACCACTTGATGGCTTCAAGCCGAGGGCAGGCGCTGACAAGCCGCTTCACGAGCCCGAGGTAGCTGCTAGGCATGGCTTCGGTAGGCCATAGCCGGATTATCAAATCCTTCATGGCTAGTTCGGCCACCTTATGCAGCTCGACCAGCTGTTTTAGCTGATCGCTAACGGGCACTGGATGTTCTGGTCCAAGGTATTGTGACCAGAACAGCTTCTCCATTGAGCTCCCTTCTTCGGCTCAATAGAATTCCGCAGCGTCTGACACACTGCGTGGAAAATCCGCAAATAGCCCTGGAGAACTCCAAATCTGGGACAGTAACAGGAATTTTTCCTTCACATGTCTGCTCTGCATAATGAAAGCCTTACCCGCTGCAATCTTCTTGGCCACCTGAATTTCCTGGAGGGCGCCCTGGGCTTCGGCTCGGGCATCGTTTGCACTCTGGCGGGCCTTGGCAAGTTCGGACTCTTGATTCTTAAAGTCGCGCTCCAAGGACTCGTACTCTTAACGGCGTACTGGAGCTCTTGCTGGACCTCACTGACCCGAGCATCATGCTTTTCACGGGCGGCCTTTTCCCTAGCTGCCCTGTCCTCGGCCTCGGCCAGCGACTTCTTGAGAGCCTCTGCCTCGGTCGTTGCCCCTAACAAATATTGTGGCACTTCAGTCAGAACAAATCATTCATTATACCTGCATTTAGACAAGGTTAAACACATACCTTTGCTTTCCTCCAGCTTCTTCTTCACCAGGCCGAGCTCTCCCTCGGCCCGCTCCAGATTCTGCTTCAGTCCAGAGACCTCCGTAGTATGAGCGGCATCAGCTAGCAGCGACACCTGCTTGTTCACATAGCCATTTCAGATTAGACTCCTGCGAAAATTATTTGATCCTCTGTCCGGTTTTTCTTTCTGAACACCGTACAGAGTATCAGGGGCTACTGTCTATACTGTGACAATATTTTTACAATTATAATACTTACCTCAAAGCCTGTTAGAAGGCTAGTGCAGGCTTCGGTCAGTCCGCCTTTCGCAGACTGGACCCTCTCAATCACCGTACCCATAAGGGTACGGTGTTCTTCCACAATGGAAGCGCCTTGCAGCGCTTCCAGCAAACTATCTGGTGCCTCTGGATAGACAGAGGCCACCGGTGGAATAGGCGCACCGTCTCCTTTTGAAAGGGGTGGCTGGCCTGGTTCCGGAGCCGCATGTGTCTCCGGAACTATATTCGGTTGAGGGCCTGTTTGGATATGGCTCCCACCGTCAGTGTCCATGGGGGCTGGCTCCCCCATGTGTCTGGCCGCCGAGGCTTCACCCTCCAGCGCCCCTCTGCTGGCCTCCGGATTCTATCCCGGGCCAGGGATCCTTCGAGACGATGCCTCAGCGCCATCCAGGTCCCGGGGAGAAGTGGCCGACGGAAGGGTCCTGCTGTCCATCGCAGTCGGATCCAGCGAATCCTCTGAGGATAAGGACCGCTCGAGACTGGACCGAGCCGGACCGCAAATGCAAAAATCAGCACATTAAAACAATAAAATAAAAAGGCCGGATACACGAACGTGTCCGGATACTTACGATTCGGCCAGGGGCTTCTCCCTGGGTTTCCACTCCCAGCTGCCGTCAGTGGCCGCTGTGGAGCTGTCCGGAAGGGAAGCTTTCCCTTTCTTGGACGCCTCGGCCTCCAGGTGCGTGGAGGGCGTCCTCTTCTATCTCCCCCCTACAGGGGGGAATGGATTTCTTCTTCTTCCTCCTCCTCCTTGTCGTCTTCGGCGACAGAGGAGTGAGCCTCAGCGTCTTCGGACGTCGCATCCGAAGTACCCTTGCGGCGGAGACCACCTCCGGTCCCCTTGGCCTTCTTCTGGGCCTTCTTCTCCGGCACCTCATAAGACGTCGGAAACAGCATCTTTGTCAGGAGCGGGGTTTCTGGGTCTTTAGGCAGCGGACCCGGACAGTTAATCCGCTCCGCTATCTCCGTCCTATCCTGAAATAATTGATAGGGAGACTTAGATGCCTTCCTCGAATGTGCAAGTAAAGGGTACACCTTGAAAACATGAAAGAACTTACCAGATTTGCAGGGTGAGTTAGGTCATGCCCACGATCCTCGTCCGTGGCCGGCGGCACCTCGTTGGCCCTGAAGAGCACCTTCCAGATATCTTCGTGTGTCATGCCGAAGAGCTCTAGTAGGGTCTGGTGCATGGCCGGATCATACTCCCACAGATAGCAAGTCCGGCGTTGGCACGGCAGAATCCGGCGGATGAGCATAACCTGGATCACGTTGACGAGCTTGACTTTCTTGATTATCATACTCTGGACGCGCGTCTGGAGCGCTGTCTGCTCGTCTGGAGAACCCCAGGTCAGGCCTTACTCTTGCCAGGAGGTGAGCCGCATCGGGAATCCGGATCAGAATGCAGGGGCCGCCGCCCAGTTGGTGCCGCGCGGTTCGGTGATGTAGAACCACCCCGACTGCCACCCTTTTACAGTCTCCACAAAGGAGCCTTTGGGCCAGGTGACATTGGGCATCTTGCCCACCATGGTGCCTCCGCACTCTGCTTGTTAGCCGCTCACCACCTTCGGCTTCACATTGAAGGTCTTCAGCCATAGGCCAAAGTGAGGTGGGATGCGGAGGAAGGCCTCGCACACGACAATAAATGCCGAGATGTTGAGGATGGAGTTGGGGACCAAATCATGGAAGTCCAGCCCATAGTAAAACATCAGTCCGCGGACGAAAGGGTGGAGAGGGAATCCCATCCCGCGGACGAAGTGTGTGATAAACACAACCCTCTCATGGGGCTCTGGGGTAGGGACGATCTGTCCCTTGGCCGGAAGTCGGTGAACGATTTCCTTGGCTAGGTACCCGGCCTCCCGGAGCTTCTTGATGTCCTTCTTCTTGACGGAGGAGGCCATCCACTTGCCTCCTGCTCCGGATCCAGACATGATTGGAGTGCTTTTTTGGGCGGAGAAGGCGAGAGCTTGGGCGCTGGAGCTTGAGGATGGATGGGTAGAGGAAGGAGAAGGCGTGGGTGAAAGAGGATGAATCCTTATCCCTTTATAAAGGCAGTCAAAGTCATGTGCCTCCCTACTCACCTTAAAATCCGCCTATTTCCCAAGCGTCGTCTAGATGACACGGTTGGGTTACCCATGCCAGTATTGATGAGAATCCCGTGATAAGGGGACACGATCTCTTCTTTGACAAGACGTGCCAATGAAACCGCACCTCGAAATACAGAGCGGCCGGCTAAAAAATGGTTCGAATAATGACCGGGCAGTGGTGTGATGTCACGCTACAAAAAGTTGTCAGCGGATTGGACTCGTGAAATATTATACTCTCTACGGTTGTGTGTGGTACTTGTTTTGCTGAGCCGGACACATTTGCTATGTTCGGAAGGCTATGTTGGAGTATTCGGAGAAGGAACCCGCCTTGCAATGCCGAAGACAATCCGCGCGCCGGACTCATCGTCATTGAAGCCTGGTTCATGGGCTACTAAGGGAGTCCTGGATTAAGGGGTCCTCGGACAGCTGGACTATATATATACTGTGGCTGGACTGTTGGACTATGAAGATACAAGATAGGAGACTTCCTCCCGTATCCGGATGGGACTCTCCTTGGCGTGGAAGGCAAGCTTGGCAATTCGGATATGTAGATTCCTTTCTCTGTAACCAACATTGTACAACACTAGCCCCCCCCCCGGTATCTATATAAACCGGAGGGTTTAGACTTCTAAGGTTTAGCCACAACAATCATAACCTCATAGGCTAGACTTCTAGGGTTTAGCCATTATGATCTCGTGGTAGATCAACTCTTGTAATACTCATATTCATCAAGATCAATCAAGCAGGAAGTAGGGTATTAACTCTATAGAGAGGGCCCGAACCTAGGTAAACATTGTGTCCCCCGCCTCCTGTTACCATTAGCCTTAGATGCACAATTCGGGAGCCCCCTACCCGAGATCCGACGGTTTTGACACCGACAATGGGCGCGTGAAAGTCGGCGGGGACCTCGTGGAACCCCGTGGAATCAAGCTCCGTGACAATGTGCGGCTCCCAGCCCATCAATGCCACGGGGATGGGTGCTGGCGCAGACGGGGCGACGGGAGCCGGAACGGGAGCGGGGACAGGCGCGACGTCTTCCCGCAAGGCCGGTTGAAGCTCGTCCCACAGCGCCTTATGTTCTTGAGACTCCGGCTGGGTGTCTTCCACAGGAAACTGGAAGACTAAGGGCAGACCATCATGATGCGGCAAGGCGTACGGTTAGGTCAGGCTGGTTGGAGGTAGACGATAGGAGAATCGGAGGGGAAGAGAGAAGATTGTAGCGATACCAGGTAGTGCGGGGTTGATTTTAAACTGCGGCGCCGTCCACATTAAAAGTGGGAGCAGTTGGGACGAAGGTGGGCGGCGGAGCCTGGTCAAAGGGCTCGCCTCCCGGTGAGCTTGCGCAGCAGTCTGCTCGCACGCCTCCTTGTCAGCCGGCGCAGCGGTCTGCTCGCACGCCTCCCGTCGACTCACAAGCTTTCTCTGACGGCACCTGCCGACGAGAAGCGGGACTCGTGGCGGCACGTAAACGCCAACGGTTTCAATAGTGAAAGCATTCGCCTTAACGTGACAGGTCTTTGTTCCAAAATACCTTGGCTCTTCATTTGTGCAACTTCTCATAAGCAGCTTGTCTCAAATTGAAGAAAAAAATTGCGTAGGAATATTTGTGCCATATCATGTGACCAAGCTCAGTTCCATGAATTTCTGGTCACTTTTGGATTTTTTGAAATTTAAAATCCAGGATTCGAAACAATATCATAACCTGCATCATGCAATAAATTTTCAAGCGATACATCTTTGATGTTGTATTTCTTCAGAAAGGATTTGGTCAAACATTTTGCCTAGTTAGACTTCAGACAAGTTATATATGCAGAGTAAAAGGATAATCCCTTCGTACCAGTGCATTGCCTGATATATTTACTCAAGTTTTTTTAGGGGTATATATTAACTCAAGTACTAGTAGGCACGAACAAACGGGCTCAATTCTGTGCTCATCCTGGTGTAGTAGTAGTACTAGGCAATGCAGTTGACGGGTGATCTTGGTAGCGGCGACCGAGGGAATTGAACTGTGCTCGGCATGGTAGGTAACGTTGTCTAGTTACTAATGCATCCCTCCATTGTTCATCGGTAGTCATTATGGACCGGGGACATGAGGGGAATTTCCTAGGGCTGGAATTCTGGCCGCCAGATATTTCGACTCCAAACGCGGAGGCTCGACTGGTTGGGGTTGGCTAATGTGCGTACCATGCACGCCACCAGAAGGACACGAGCCCATTTTTTTTTTAGGATCAACACAAGCCAAGGTCTGGCTGGTACGCCGTTGGGTCCTACCATACGAGAATACGAAAGGATCCCTAAAAAAAGAATATGAAAGGAATCTTTTAAATTGCCGAATGAAACTATGTGTATTACAATGCCCGTATTTTCCTTGCAAATAGTAATCTCAACGAGGTAACTGATTTATGACGAATTCTTGAATTAGTGTGAGTTTGTGATATAGTGATCTCAACGTGGATTTCACATTTCATGGTATCCCTAGTAAGTTTTTCATTGCAAATTCAAATTTAAAAGATGAACGGTATGGTGGTGAGAAAACTTTGTATATATCAAGCATACGACCACACACACACACGAACACACACGAACACAACAGCAATCCAATAAGTATAGTGCATCTATTTTTTCGAACCATTTATGTATGACACAAATTCAAAAATACTCCTTCTGTTCCAAAATATTAGTCTTTTAGAGATTTCAACAAGTGACTACATACGGAGCAAAATGAGTGAATCTACAATCTAAAATATGTCTATATACATCCGTATGTGGCAGTCCATTTGAAATCTCTAAAAAGATTAATATTTAGGAACAAAGGGAGTAAAATGAAAGACATGCATGGTCCTCAATTCAACATTTGAAATGAACAGGAAACTGAAACATGAATATTAAGTCTAGTAGTACATGCAAATGTTGTGTTTGGGTGGAGCTATGTAGATTGTCGGGGGTTAACCCCTCGACCCTAGATAAAATTGTGAAGCTTTGTTTAGGATTGTTTAGATTATATTTGTCCCCACCCTCCCAAACACCGATTTGTTGTGCACCCCCTCCTCCCCGGGAGAATATCATGTGCCCCCACACCTTAGATGCTATATGTTGATACGAGTTGCTTGGAGCTTGTTGATCTGAGATATAGCAGCTCACATGATGTCTTAATATTTTTACAGGAAACCTTAATGAGTTTGAGAATTGCACACAATTTGTACAAAAACTACTCAGATGCTCGTATCACCGTAGCATCTAAGATGAAGGAGAACGTCATATCCTCTTGTATGTAAGAATATCATGTGCTACCACACCTTAGATGCTTTGGTGATACAAGCTCTTCGGAGACGTTGGATTTGTGACCCAACAACTCCTTGGTGGTTCAAATGTTTTTTTGCAAAAAGCCCACAAAGAGTTCGGACACTGCTTACAAGCACAAAGACTGCTCAGATGCCATTGGATCTCAGATCAAACAACCTCGAAGCTCGTATCACCGTACCATCCAAGCTGTGAGAGCACCTGATGTTTTCTCGCACGGGAGAATATGAGGTGCTCCCGCACCGTAGATTCTATGGTGATACGAGTTCATGGAGATCTGACGGGTCACAGTAGGTGATCTGAATGTTTTTGCAATATACGCCTGAGAGAGTTTGGGAATTGCGCAGAAAGTACAAGTACTACGCATGTGGCTTGTACTTTCAAATACCGTTCTACACTGAAATATCGGAACAACACACGAGGGTCCCACTTGTCATTGATCAAATTTGGACCTAAAACTAACAAATCTGAAAGACGGGATTCGAACTGGCAACCTGGACTACAAAGCGTAAGTCGATAGCCTGAAACAACAATTGTTTTTGGCTTTGTCCCAGAACTTGATTTTATACAGTATTACGTTGAGTAGAGTAGAGGGAGTGCCTCGTCAACACGTGCATGACCGTTGACTCACTTACTGGTGGGTCCCAAGTCTGCGATCTCTCTCTCCTCTCCATCGTCTAACCTTTAGACACACGGGCACACACGAAGAGCGGCGCTAGCTTGCCGTGGTGTTATTATAACTAAAAAAAGCTTGGAAAATAGAAGAGGCGCCTAGAACAAGAGACGTTGTGGCTGGTCGAGACGGAGCTAACCACACCTATCCTCCGTGCCACGTTAGCATGATGAAGTTGTGTTGCTAGTGGGTTGTTTTTGACCGACTGGCTGGGTCCTGAGGTCGAACCATAGGTACTACTACGTCTGATACAGTATATTTTTACACGCACGTTTTTCCTCCGTGCCGAGACGTGCCACACCCTACCGCGTGGTTTCGGGGTCCTCCCGGGTGGTGCACGCACATATTCTTCCTTATCGAGACGTGGGACGCCCCACCGCGCGTTTTCTAGGTCCACGTCGTTCGTAGCGCCGAAGCAAGTAAATGAGTCGTCAAATCATGAAAGACCACCTTTCCCGCCAAGTACATCAATGAAGCACGGTGGCTAGCTAGTTGGGCTAGTGCGACCGATTAGCTAGGCCGCCGCCACATTTGTTTTTTCACCCTTTTTTATCTCCTTGCCGGCAGGTAAATTTAAATATCCACCACAGCATTGCTCTAGTCTTTGGGTGCGGCAGGCGCGGCGGGATTTTTAATTTTTTGATTGACGGGAGCAGGCGCGACAGGATTTTTAATTTTTGATTGACGGGAGCAGGCGTGACATAATTAGTCATGATGACTCCGCCTGTAAAACCCACTGCTCCCTGATGTGAGAAGTCATCGACTGGTGTTTTCCTATGGTAAAACCTGAAGATTCCCTGCTCCTCGGCTGGCTCCCTCCGCCTTCCCGTAGATTGCATTGCCTTTCAGCCGTTTCGCCCCCTTTGCCTCCTCTCCCCACCGATTCTACCTGGTGCCATGGCGGCGCAGTAGATCACGGAGTCTGAGGTGAGGCGCCTGACACAGGAGCTCCAGGCCAAGGTGTAGGATCGAAAGTATGTCTAGAGGGGGTGATTAGACTACTTGACTAAATAAAAACTTAACCTTTTCCCAATTTTAGTTCTTGGCAGATTTTAGCAATTTAGCACAAGTCAAGCAATCTCAATACAATTCAAGCAAGCATGCAAAGAGTATATGAGCAGCGGAAAGTAAAGCATGCAACTTGCAAGAAAGTAAAGGGATGGGATTGGAGTATGCAAACACAATTGGAGATACGGATGTTTTTGGCGTGGTGCCGATAGGTGGTGCTATCGTACATCCACGTTGATGGAGACTTGAACCCACGAAGGGTAACGGTTGCGCGAGTCCACAGAGGGCTCCACCCATGAAGGGTCAATGAAGAAGCAACATTTTCTATCCCACCATGGCCATCGCCCACGAAGGACTTGCCTCACTAGGGTAGATCTTCACGAAGTAGGCGATCTCCTTGCCCTTACAAACTCCCTGGTTCACTCCACAATCTTGTCGGAGGCTCCCAAGTGACACCTAACCAATCTAGGAGACACCACTCTCCAAAAGGTAATAGATGGTGTGTTGTTGATGAACTCCTTGCTCTTGTGCTTCAAATGATAGTCTCCCCAACACTCAACTCGCTCTCATAGGATTGGATTTGGTGGAAAGATGATTTGAGTGGAAAGCAACTTGGGGAAGGCTAGAGATCAAGATTCATATGGTTGGATTGGAATATCTTGGCCTCAACACATGAGTAGGTGGTTCTCTCTCAGAAAATGAATGCTGGAAGTGTAGGCACGTTCTGATGGCTTTCCTCATGAATTAGGAGAGGGTGGAGGGGTATATATAGCCTCCACACAAAATCTAACCGTTACACACAATTCACCAAACTCGGTGGGACCGAATCAGAAAACTCAGTCGGACCGATTTTGTTCATAATGTGACCGTTAGGCATTTTGGTTGGACCGACACGTCAACTCGGTGGGAACGATATCATTAGGGTTAGGGCGTAACGTAATCTCAATTTAACCGATTACACAAACTTGGTTGGACCGACTTTGGTAATAAGAAAACCAAGGAGTTGGTCAGGCAAACTCGGTGGGACCGATCTGCTCGTCTCGGTGGGACCGAAGCGTTACGAAAAGGAAACATGGAGCTTGCATTGCAGACGCGGTGGGACCGATCGCTCATGTCGCCTAGATCAAAATGCTACGAAGGGAAACAGAGAGTTTGCAATCCGATCTCGGTGAGTCTGATATCCCTATCAGTTAGATCGAAGTGACTAGGGTTTCTGGCAGTGTCTATGTCAAATGAACTCAGCAGCGCCGGATAGATCAAATTGGTGGGCCCGAGTTTGACTTTTGGTTTGGGACATATGTGGATAAGAGAAAGTGGTTGAGGGCTTTTGGAGCATATCACTAAGCATTTGGAGCAAGCAAGCCATTAAGATACACCTCATCCCCTTTTAATAGTATTGACTTTCCTATAGACTCAATGTGATCTTGGATCACTGAAATAGAAAATGTAGAGTCTTGAAATTTATAGCTTGAGCCAATCTTTTGTCCTTAGCATTTTGAGGGGTCCACATTCCTAATCCATGCCATGCCAATCATTGAACTTTCCTGAAATATTTATCTTGAAATAGCATTAGTTCAATGAGCTATATGTTCTTAATCATTACCAAAACCACCCAGGGATATTTGCACTTTCAATCTCCCCCTTTTTGTTAATTGATGACAACATATAGATCAAACCTTCCACAAATGATAATAAGATTGAATTACATCGTCGCTTTGAGAAGTATGTGATAAGCAAGAGCCCCCCCCCCCTAAATTTGTGCGTTATTTAGAATTTGCTTTGGACTTCAAATGCAAAATCTGTTAGGATCATGGGTCACTCTTCCATGTCACATACATCTTCGTGGCGCGCTCAAAATGATAACAATTGAAAACATGCACTCATCACCAAGCAAAGTGAATGATCATAAATGGATATAAGGGATAATATCATTCAAGCACACATTAAAGTAGCATATGATCAACCACATGATCATCCAAGTATCTCACAAAAGGACATAAAGTATCAAGCACACACATGAAAGTTCAACCAAATAAAGTCCAAAGAGAGACAAAAAGCAACACTCTCGCTCTCTCTCTCGAAGACTATGATCTATACATATTTCTCCCCCTTTCGCAACAAGTTACCAAAAAGTTCAAATATGCATAGTGCTATGCGTCTCTCAGGCTTGGTCTCCATGAGGTGGTGTAGTGATGACTCCCAGGATGAAGGCTTCTGTTGATGTAGCTGGAGCTGGTGGAGTGGCTGCTGGAGGTGGCACTGAAGCTGTTGCTGCTGGTGCAGAAGTGGTTGCTCTAGTATCAGGAATAGGCACGACATCAGACCTCTGACCTATTGGCACATGCACTCACTGAAAAACATCTGTTGTTTTCTTTCCCTTCTTCTCCTCTGCTTCCTCCTGGAACTGCTCTACTGCTGACTGAATCTCAGTTACCTTGACATCAAGATCATAGAATTTCTGCTCAATGATTCTCTCCAAACTCTCCTTATTTTGAGTTAGGGTGGCCAAGCCCTTCTCAATCCTCAAGGTGGATTGGATCAGATATCCAAGTTGATCTTGGTTGCTCTTTAGGAACACCTGAGATGCCTCTTCAGCACTGGGCATCTTTCCAGCTTTCTCTGCCTTTGCTTTTTCTCTCTTCTCATGTGCTTGCACTAAGGAAGGATCTTTCTCATCCATGACCACAGTGTTATCCTCAAAATCTGGCTTGAGAGGTAAGTGCTCCTTATCCAACAAATTAGTGCATGTGCCCATCTTTGAGTTGATGAGCACCTGAATATGTGGAGCATACTCACAACACCTCTTTTGATCTGCTACTGTCCTCTTGATTGTTTCCACAATCAGACTCATTACCTTGAACTTCTGAGGAACATTAAAAATGTGCAGCAAGTTGATGGAGTGTCCTCTTATCATTCTGTGATGTCCAGACTTGGGCAAAAGAGTATGCCTTGGGATGGTGTTGATTGTAGGCAAACCAGACAAAAGAAATGTCACGACCGGTTTTTCAACAAAAATATTTATTGAGAGACCGATCCCTTTTACGGACCAGTAGAGAAGAATTCCTTCTTACTGGTAGACAAAATCTTGATCACAGAAGAAAATACCAGGAGTACTGAAAATAATACAGGGTTGAGCGGAGACTGCTCAACAATTTATTACAAACACGCCAATAAAACATAAAGGCGGATAGGGTGGCATAACTACTAACTCACGATAAAAGCGGTGGTGGATGTATCACAGCGAAGTGGGTGATATGACTCCTGAATCTAACAACTCTTCGAGCGTCGGAGTGAGGCTCGAGGATACTTATTGTGGGTGGCGGAAGCGAATATAATACAAGTGACCAATATCCAGGATCGCACGGGACTGACTGGGATTCCTCTAGGCGTCGGACTCACTATCAAACTCTTCATCCATGAGATCGCCTTCGTCAACATCTGGCCAAATCAACAAGCCAGGTGAGTACTATGAAAGTACTCGCAAGATAGTTCGGACATAAGATATAACAAATGTAAACATGATGCATATGAACAGATTAACAAGCGCACTCAGACATAGAGATAACATTGAATGGGAAATAAAAGAGAAGTCGGGCGGTAGTCCTCCCGAAATCCCAAAATAATACTGATGGCCAAACGAGTGTCTGAATGACTCCTCGAGAGGAAACAAAAGAAATAACAATGCCGCAGTCGGGCGTCAAGGCGACGTCACAGAAAGGGCTTATAATAGAGTATAAATAACAGTGCATGCCACAGTCGGACGTCTGAGCGACATCACAGAAAGGGCTTATATTGAAAGTAAATGACAGCATGCCACAGTCGGACGTCTGAGCGACATCACATAAAGGGCTTATATAAAAAGTAAATAACAAGAGTGCCACACTCGGACGTCTGAGCGACATCACATAAAGGGCTTATATCAAAAATAAATAACAAGAGTGCCACAGTAGGACGTCTAAGCGACATCACATAAAGGGCTTATATCATAACTTAATAATTCAGTAGTTCAAGAATATGCATCATTACAAGTACGAGATAAATAAGAGGTTAGTCCATCCACAGGAATAACAATTAAACTGGGTTTACCACTCAAGCTTGTTCACCGGGGATATACCACGAGGATTGACATAGATATGGATATACTGGCCATGGTCCTTGACCATAGATACGATGACTCGGAAGGATTTGACTCTGCAGAGTTTGTACTTTAACCACAGCCAACGGATTTCAGTAGTCACGGGGACTAGTTCCGTTTACGGTGTTTTAGGAGAAACACATCTAACCAGTACACACCCATTCAACATTCCGAAGCCAGGAGTCACCCTCGGCAACATTCAAGAAAAACCTTGAGACGGGGAGGCTACAACCTCGCGTAGCATGGGATCAAATTTATATACGCGCGCTCTAAGGGGTGCCCCCCTCTCGGTCCCAACCGGAAACACCGATGCCCCCTGACCGGATGACTGGCTTTAATCCAGGGCCATGGAACCCTCATCCCGGCCCCTCTATTTGGTGTGTACACGGAAAGAGGTTACCAACTTACTACACCGCATTCTTGGCAGAAAACATGTGGCGGCACGGAAAGGGGAAGGACGATAACGTGACTCAGTCCACGTTAACATCGGAGTTTATCGGACATCGTAAGGCTGGCATGCTACAACAATACCACCTTACTGCCCTTCATGTCACCACATGACTAGGCCATCTCTCATCAGAGATCACAGTAACTTTGGAGCACACGGATAGTTGCCTTACATGCAACGAGATACTCACCGATGCTCATATGCCATGCACAACCATTCAAGCAAACATGCAAAACACCCGTCATATCAAAGGTTCAAACATGCTTGCCTATTTCGGAGAAGTCGGAGTCTAGCTCGGCGAAGTTCGCGGCTCCGTCACCTCTTCCGGAACCTACGGTATAGCGAAAACGTATACTAACGTGAAAATCATCGCGTGCATAAAAGTTGTCCCAAAAAATTTCCAAATAAATACTATAAAAAACTAGACAAAAATATAAGACTGTCAGAAAAAGAATCGCTCAAAAATCATCTTTTATTTAAAAAGTTATAAGGGTTTTAGTCCAGGGACTAATCTGTGATGAAACAGAAAAGAACCAGGGACTTAACTGAGAAAACAGAAAACGGTTCGGAAAGAAACGCGCCAGCCCAAAGGGAAAACGTATTCTGCCCGAAGGCGCCAACTAAAAACGGTTCGCGGGGGAGAAAGAGGAGAGGCTGACGGGGGGGTCCACATGTCAGGTTTGAAAACCTCGCCGGCGCCCGAAGACTGCGGTGGTCGCCGGCATTGAACCACGGCGAGACAGGGAGATCGGAGTGTACCAAGAGTTTCAGTGCGTCCTTCCGCGTCGGTGGGTGGTGGACTCGACCGACGGAGAGCACCACGTCGACGGCGACACTTTCTCCGGCGGACGGCGGCTCGGGCGATGGTGGAGAACTCCGGTGGGTGCTGCAAACTCCGAATTGAAGCGCGGGTCAGGAGAGTGGATGCATAAGGAAGCTACTGGCAAGAGCTGAGAGGTAGAGGTGCACGCACGGGAGCTAATCGAGCTGGATCCTGTGGCGGGTCGCGGCGGCCGGAGTTGGGGAAGAAGGCTCCCTCGGGGCTCTTCCAGTGGCTTGGCGTGGTATTGGAGGTGTGCAGAGGTGGTGTGGGTTCGGGTTCGAGCTCGGGGCCTCTATTTATAGGCGATTCGAGGGGGTGGCCGTGAACGGGAAATCTCCGGCGAGCGATTACGGCGAGACAGTGGTTGGGAAGTGGGTTTAGGAGGCTAGGCACCATCAGTGAGAGTTACTGGTCCCGTTCCACTTCTAAACTTGGTCGGGCTTGGCGTAACGGCGCCGGTCTTCGACGGGGCGGCCGTACGGGCACAGCGGCGGCAGAGAGCACGCTCCGCGCCTAGCAGTTCACGACGAGGGTGGCAGCGCGCACGGGGGAGTGGATGGCCACGCGGCGGCCTCGGGTGGCTTGGGCGGCGCTGGGCGGCGCCGTCTACGCTGCGCCCCTCTCTGGCGGCCGCAAAGCCGCCGCTGCCGTCGCTCACGGGGTGGCGCACCTCCTCCTGCTCGTCGCCGATGCCCGCAACCTTCCAGGCGTTCGTGCGGTGCAGGGACAAGAGGGAGGGGACGGGGAGCAAGGCGCCACCGCGGCACTGTCGAGATTGACAACGAACACTGAAGAAAACGACAGTAGTTTCAGACACTGTATCTCTGAATTAACTGAACATGACAGCAACAGTGTCCAGTAGGTGTTCGATGAAATGATTTGGCATGAAGAAAAAAAATTCTGGGGCTGGGACTTGGTGAGGTGACCTCTCAGTGCACCCAGAGGCTGCCTGAATTTTCTCAGATTTTTAGGAGAAGAATTCAAATGAATTTCATCAAATTTGGCAAATGAGGTCCAAACTTGCAGCAAGAGTAGTTTGAAATATTTGAACTGGAGACCAGTGGGTCTTCATGGATCCTGGTTGAGGGCTCAAAGGACTAGCTAGGGAAATTGGTTTGGAGGCAAAATTCAAAGCAGAAAGGATAGCTCCTTTGTAAACCTCCAAGGATCAAGATAGAAGGCAGAAATTGTTTTTGATTAGAAGTAAATGGAAACAAATATATGGAGAGGTTCAACTTGCTGGATTTGAAGAATAACTTGATACAAAGGTGGGGAAAGGCTTTTGGGAGGGGATTTCCACTTAGGTCATGGCAAGAGGAATTTTGAAAAGGGGAAAAGATCACTCAAAATGCCCTAGGGCTATTTAAAAGATTTTTCAAAAGAAATTTTCCCAAGTGAAAAGCATTTGGTTTTGAGTCCAAATAAAAGGGCAAACCTCCAAGACCAAGAACCAAGTCTTGGGTGAATCCAAAACAAAACACTTGCCATAAAAGAAAATATTTTGAGAGGGAGAGTTCTTTAGAAGAAAAATTAAATACCCTCCTCAAATCAAATAAAAGATTTTTGATAAACCAATAAAAAAATTGGGTGTCACAAGAAACTTCACTGAGCCCAACTTATGAGTTTCCAGGGCATCATGAGAAATTTCCTTGTACATACTTGCCATTGAATTGTGGTCTTTCTTCTTCTTGGCATACACATCCAAGTCATCCTCATGAGCTGCTGGGGCATTTATCAACCTGGCCCATTCATCAACAGTGGATTGGTACCTAGTACCTTCTGACATCTAGACAATCCTACCATCAGGATAGAAGTGAGCAGTGGAGTAGAATGCATGATCAGCTCATCATTCCACTTAGTGAGCTTCTGGCCAACAAACTTGTACACTCCACAAGCCTTCACTACAAAAAAAACACTTCCGTGATGATACGTGTTTGTCACAGTAGGTCGCATTTTTTGTCATGCATGTACATCCATCACGATTTTATGACAGAATCAAGATAGTCATACCTGTGCTGTCGTAGAAGTGTTCCATGACATTACCAAAATTATCATCACGGAAGTGTCCACTTCCATGACGATAACTCGCGCGTCACAGAAGTGCTTTCGTCAAGGGTGACTGACACGTGGCATCCACCGTAACGGAACACCGTTAAGCTATCAGGTCTAGTTTTGGATCCGATAACCCATTAACAGCCCCGACCAATGGGTATTTTCCACGTGTAAAATCATCATTGGCTGGAGGAAACACGTGTCGGCTCACCGTTGGGACAGATGTCATCCACTCATTGGACCCAAGGCGCCTATGATACGTCGACACGTGGCACGGCCCAACAGAGGACCATTCCTGTGAAAAGGCCGGCCCATTTGACTTGGTCAAAAGGTGGCGGGCCGGCCCACGGAAAGCCTGTTAACGGCATGTTCGCATATAGCCCATTTACAGCCCGCTAACACAGGGCCCGTTACGACCTCTCCGAATTAGGCCCAGTAGCTTCATCTGGGCCGTCCAATATGATTCCCACCCGTTTTAACTTCCGGCCCATGTCTGGCCCATGACATCTTTCGACCCATATGAGGCCCTTTGTAACTCTTGGCCCATTAACGGCCCGTGGTGAAACTGGCCCGTAATGAACAATGTATCACTTTATACCCATTAACAGCCCATTATTCCATTGGGCCGTTTCCAGCCCAAGTTATCTTTCGGCCTTCTCAGGGCCCATTAATTCTTGGGCTCATTTCCAGCATTCGGTTACTTACGGCCCGTTACTGTGATTTTCTGCTTGTGGGCCAAATTCAGCCCGTCGTTACAGTGGGCCCGCTTGTGGCCCGTTAATACGTTGGGCCGTTTTCATGTCAAGAAAAACCGTTGGGCTGTTTTCATAGAGTTATCAAATACGGCCTATTAACGGCCCGCTATGGTCCACGAATAGTACGGCCCAAGATTGGCGAAATGATGATACGCCCCGTAGAAGGCCCATGGATCCTACGGCCCGTAGAAGGCCCATGGATCGTATGCCCGGTAGAAGGCCCATGTATCGTACTGCCCGTAGAAGGCCCATGGAACCTACGGCCCGTATAAAAGGCCATTGGATCCTACGGCCCGTAGAAGGCCCATGGATCATACGGCCCGCAAGAGGCCCATGGTTACAACAGTCTGTTTGTTGCCATGCTTATTTTGGCCTAGTTACCAAAAATAGGCTATTGTGGCCACTAGAAAAACACAGAAAAAGAACTGCAGTGCCTACAAGCAAACAACTAAACAAGACAATAAGGAAATAAATAAGCAAGCAATTAAAGCTAGCCTATTACCGCTATTACACATATTACATCCACTGGGCATCAAAGTTCGCCATCAGTGCAAATATAGGGAACAAAGTAGCATATTACATACACTGGCCGTCAAAATTGGCCACCAGTGCAAATAAACGCGGCAGCAAAACAAGAGCATAACTGAAACAACTTCAGAAGAGCTCAAGAAACGTTATCCTGGGTATCCACCATGCTGGTAATAAGCTTAGCAAGCTAATTAGCTTTGTCCTGTTTGGCACTAAAATCCTCCAACGCTTGCTGTTGCACCAGAAAGTATGCATCTGAATGCTCCAGGGACTTCCGCAGTCCTTCCGCTTCTTGTCGCAGCACAGATGATCGATGTCTTTCAGCTTGTAGTTGAGACTTAAGAAATCGAACTGATTCAGACAGTGAGTTTGAATAGCTTGTGCAAGCGGTAGTGGCCAGTAACTCGAACACTAAACCAAGACAGGACTTTGGGGTTGTCTCACTGTCTTCAAGATAGTCTTCCTTAGCTGTTTTATCAGCTTTGTTGGAGACCAACAAGGATGTGTCACTATCCTGAACCTTATCTGCATTACTTCCTTTACCATTGCTTAATAAGGCTCTCTTCCCCAATATTCTGTCAGCATTCTAAAAGAAGAAACAAGCAGACACATAACAGGTTTAGCATGTACTAGTATATGAAACTCATTTCGGTGAACCAGTTCATTAGTAAGGTGGACAGGATTAAACTACCAAGTATTCTATTGCCAAGTAATAGTACATAATAAAAGCATCAAACAAACATACACTACTAGAAAAAGGCTTATCCCCAATATCTCTACTAGTGGCGCATCATGATGGACAGGATTAAACTACCAAGTATTCTATTGCCAAGTACTAGTACATAATAAAAGCATCAAACAAACATACACTACTAGAAAAAGGCTTATCCCCTAGGGGTGGTGCGCCATTGCTATGTCTGGTGGGGGTGTGCCTGCGTGTGTGTGTGAGGTTAGTAATGGCGCACCTTCCCTGGTGCGCCATTGCTAGGGTTAGCAATGGCGCAGCAGGGAGGGTGCGCCATTACTAATGTCTCACACACAAAAACACACACACACACCCCAGTGGATCGCCTTTTAGGTTTTTCAAAAAATAAAAGAAAATGATAAAAGATTCAAAAAAATTCAAAAAATAGATGCCCATGTGTTATGTGTTCTAGTTGTTAGGAAAATTAACAAACATGAATTTTGAATTTTTTTTGCAAAAGGCCGCCGTGTTTCGGTAAAATGCCCGTAACTTTTGCATACGACCTCCGATGAAAAAGTTTTTTATATGAAAAATCATCTACTCGAAAAATCATCTACGCCCGTTACCGATTTTCTAGAATCCTCAAAAACCTAACAGAAAAAAAGTTACGATGCTTTTAAAATCTGGAGGCAAAAAATTCGAAAAAAATGCAAAAAATAAATAAATTAGCAATGGCGCACTAGTGCATGGTGCGCCGCTGCTATTTTCCCGCCTTCAAAATTCGGCGGCCTACAAAAGTAAAAAACAAGTTAGCAATGGCGCACCTTATGAATAATGCGCCACTACTATTTTCCCGCCTTCACAATTCAAAAAAAATCGAAAAAATAAAAAAAATTAGCAATGGCGCATCAGTGAATAGTGCGCCACTACTATTTTCCGCCTTCACAATTCAAAAATATAGCAATGGCGCACCAGTGCACGGTGCGCCACTGCTAAGTTGGGAGAAAAGTTTAAAAGGGCCGGCCAGCCACTTACCCCTTCATTCTTCTCCTACTCTCCTCCACTCCAGCTCCTCCTCTCCGGCGACCTCCTCCTCCTCACGGTGCTCCTCCTCCGGTGACCTCCTCCTCACGGTGCTCCTCCTCCGGCGACCTCCTCCTCCCTCCTCTCCTCCTCATGGTGCTCCTCCTCCGGCGACCTCCTCCTCCCTCCTCTCCTCCTCATGGTTCTCCTCCTTCCTGTCCTTCTCATGGTCCTCCTCCTCCTCTCCGGCGACCTCCTCCTCCCTCCTCTCCTGATCCTCATGGTCTCTCCTCCCTCCTCTCCTCCTCACGGTCTCTCCTCCCTCCTCCTCTACTTCCGGCCACATGTGGAGCTCCCCCAGCATAAAGAACGTACCAGATCCAGGTCGAAAACGAAATTTGAAAAAAATTCAAGCAAAAACAACGAGCAAAAAAACAAGCCAAAAAAATGAGCCAAATCTAGATCCAGATCCAAATTCAAAAATAGCAATGGCGCACGATGGGGGTTAGATGGTGCGCCACTACTATTTTCCCGCCTTCAAAATTAAAAAAAATGAAAAGTTTCAATAAAAATGTTACCAGTGGCGCACCTGTAGCAATAGTAATGGCACACTACAAGGTGGGCCACTGTTACCTGCAATACTAATGGCGCACCAGAGGTGCGCCATTAGTATTTGTTACTAGTGGTGTGCTAATAGTGGCGCACCTATAGTGCGCCATTAATGGCAAAAATAGGTGCGCCACTAACAGTCCTTTTTCTAGTAGTGATATATCTATGTCCTATGGTCACTTCATTGTCTTGCCAAATCAAAATAGAGACACGGTTCAAATCATATCAATTCAAGACAAAGCAGCAGTGAAAGAATACAAAGCGTGGGAAACTACACGGCACAACAAGATTTCAGATGGGTACCACGGGTCTACATGTACAACAACACTATTGTCTCTGTTGTGATGCTAGTAATGTGCATGATATGAGAAGTTAACTGTATACACAATTGAAATTGAAATCAACAGAGCTATTGATAAGAGCAAACCTGTTAAAGAAACATGCGTGGACATATCTGCTGTGCCATTGGAGTTTCTATTGGATCCTTCAATTTAAAAATAAGTTTGTATGAGTAAATACAGTGATACAAGAGCAAAGCAATCATAGTTAAAAAATGCACGCCTAAGCGAGCGCTTAAGCGCGCCTAGGCTCTAGGCGTTGGCAAAATGCATTGTGCATAATTATGCTTAATCTGTGCTTAACTGCGCATAAGCATGCGCTTTGGTCAGTAAAGCGCAAGGCGGTGGCAAAACGCACAATTAATGCCTAGCGCTTTTTTGAACTATGATAGCAATGGAATCTTAAATAACAGTTGTTCTTCAGGTTTAGGCACTTGTTCTACATGAACAGAGTACAGTAAGACGCAAGAATATAGTACTTAAAAATAGAAAATGAGCTCATAGACCTTACCACATTCTTGGTTCGGGACCAGTATATAACAAGGCGTTCCCAGTCATCGTCCAGTAAATGTGTCTCAGGAGAACATAAGGGAATTTGATGAGTTTCTTTGCCGGTGAAGTACGTTTTCTTCAGGTAATTCTGATACTACCACCAAGCATTCTTGAAGATAGCAGAGGTATTAGCACAGGTTACCTCATCCTGAGTTTCCAAATCGGTCCTTCTCTATAGAGAAAAATGGGAAAATTTGCTGTATTAGAACCATCATGGAGGTAGGATGTATGGGACAAAGCAAAGTAATTGCCATGAATAACATTACTTACACATAACTCCTGGACAAACACGTGCAACTGGCATTTTCCTTCATCTTCAGTATAATATTTCCAAGATGGGAAGATACGCACATACGATTTAACAACATCAAATGCGATAGATGCTAAACTACGACTAGCTGCTTGTGCTTCCTCCACAGGAATAGGCGTAGTAACTGGTGGAGTTGGGGTTCGCCGTGGTAGTACTGGCCCTTTGGGCTCTGGAGCTGCCTTACTAACTGCTCTTGTTTGGGAGCTCTGTGGTGGAGATGGTGTTGTGTCAACAGGAACTAGGTTACTATCTGTTGGGGTTGGGGTTAGATTGGGTGAAGCTGGTTCTCTGTCCATCGCAGTAGAGGTACAATCTGCGATAGTTTGGGTTATGTGTGGTAGGGCTGGTTCTCGTGCATGTACAACCGGGGTGCTATCTCCACCAACAGGTAGCACTGTTTTATTTGAAGACCGTGTTTTTAGTCCGCTAGATACTGGCATCACCCGCTCCAATACAAACCGCTGATAAACAGGAAACATAGTTGAATGTACAGATGTTGTATGAGAGACAGATGCAATAGATAGTGTGGAAAAAAGAGGGCATGAAATAGTTGACATGTATATTGTTTAACTAAAACGGATAGCATGACATAATTTCACATATATGATGTCTATCTAAACTGGCTAGCATAGCATAACATAATTCAAAGATATGATGAATAACTAAACAGGATCGCATGACATAATTCACCTACATGTTATCTAAGTAATCAAGATCGCATCATTTAATTCACATATGTGATTTATATGCCAAATAGAGGGCATTCGATATGATGTCTGAACTAAGAACATGGTGTTGAATATTGTGTATATGATGTCTAAACTATGCAATGCAAGACACCATATGCATGATATGAGCAGTATAACCGTGCCAAGTTAGAGCATACACCTCGGTGGGGGAATAGGACTGGTCATCTGTCTCTGAATCCATCTCTGAGGAGCTACCGGGACCCAATAAGAGATCTGCTTCGACAGGTAGCACTGTCTGCTCTGAAGGCCTGGTTTTCACTCCAGATTTTTCCATCTCCCACCCAAATGGCGGATTCACAGGAAGAGTAGTTTAATGTACAAACACTGTCGACAAACGGAAATGTAATGAAGAAAAGGATGGGCAAGATATCATTCAAATATATGATGCCTGGTTAAACAGGATGGAATTGCACATTTCACATATATTATGGCTGGCTAAAAGATATGAGATAGCATAATTCCCATATATGATATAGAAACTAAACAGGTGGCATTACAGAACATGTCTAAACTAAGCAGATGACATATATGATGTCAAAAGTAGACACTGCAAGGCAACATATGCATGATATGACTAACATCATCATGTTAAGGTAGAGCAAACACCTTGGGGGGTAAATAGGAGTGGTCAGCGGCGTCTGAATCCGCCTCAGAATAGATATCTTCCTCTAGATTACAATCTGGAGAGGGATGGGGAGGGTTTGCCATTGAACCCACCATGGAGCGATGTCTGCATGACATTGTATTGCCGCGCAAAACTCTTCTCTTTTTCTCTACATGTTCAGCATGATTGTGTACAATATCTGACATGCATACGAAAAAAATATGGTGAGATTATGTAAGGAGAGCATGCAGAAATTTAGAGTGATGGTAACAACCGGTGGATGGATCCAAAAAAATGATAGCAGGCTGATGATTGCCTTAATTTAATAAAAAGATAGATGATGATTGCATTACTATTTGTTTCCCACCCAAGATGAACAACATAGGCATACCCTAGGTGAACCAGATATTAGACAGAGATACTATTCATTGCTTCCACGATATGTGCCCCACAACTAATTTAGAACTCAAGTTTGAACATTAATTTGGACCTAACTTGGAGTCCAATAGATGATGTAAAATAGATGTAAAATTTACATCACCAAAAACCACCTGACTACAACAGATGAGGTAAAAACTGTTGACTCTGAACTTAACTGTCGAAACTGAAATTTACCGTGGAATCTGAATGTTACTATCGAAAATGAACGCAATGGTAGCAGAGAGGCACTTGACATGTAGTTTAGGGAGGGCCTGCAGTTCATCTTCAACCTGCACCCCCCTGAGCCGCCAGCCACCACCGGCCGAACCGCCGGCCCCAGTGCCGCCTCGCCGCCCCGAAACAACTCCCCACCGCCGGTCCGCCGCTGCCCCGCCGCCCCGACCAGCCCTCGAGGCCCCCCGCCCCCACCCTGAACCCTAAGATAGATAGTGGGGTACCTCTCCGGCGAGCCCCCGTCCCCGCTGCGGGTGGTTCTTCCTTAAATCCGGCGAACCCCCCCTGAAAATCGACTGACCCAAAAGTCGATTCAGTCGACTGAAGTGTAGCTAAATCGGAGTAGAGCAGCTGCACGAGCGAGGGGGAGAGCAGTAGCAGCAGCGCGAGCAAGCAAGCGAGAGCCGAAGCAGCAGCAGCTGGGCGAGCGAGCAATCGAGCGAGAGCCGGAGCAGTAGCAGCAGCGCGAGCGACCGAGCGAGAGCCGGAGTAGCAGCAGCAGATCCAGCTGGTATGGACGCCGCCGCCGAAGGGGCCTCACACTGGGGGAGAGCCGCTGTGGAGATGTCACCCGCGGCGCCGGCTTCAAGGTAGCCTCTCCATGGGGGTGCGGGATGGAGCACCGTCGGTGCCGGGAGGTCGAGTTAAGGAGAAGGTGCGATGCGATGAGTGTACAACCTCTTTGGTGGCGCCGAGTAGGCCTCGGCTTCGTCCGAGGAGTCGGTGAGGATGATGCGGTTCTGGTGGAGCAGGTTAAGGTGGTGTTGTGGGGATGGAGTAGCCGTGATAGACGAGACGATCGTCGGAGCAGCTCCTTGGAGGTGGAAGACGGGGCGGCTGAACCGGTGGGACGACGAGATGGACGACGGATCCTCATCCGGGGATGTGGACGAGGGACGTCGAGCTGTTGCGGTGGACGACGTCATCGGGGAAGAAGCTTCGGCTGGGCAGTGGTGAGGTGGCAGATGGAGGAGGGTGGGGTTTCGCGGCTAGAGCGGAGAGGTTATGGCGGCCTGTTATTTCGAATGGTGAAAAGGGGGCAATGGGAGGGGTTGAACCATGACTTAGGGACGCGGTTGTCCAAAATGTAGGGTGTGTTACAAAAGTACCCCCCACCGATTTGAACTAGCGGCCCTTTCGGCTCAGGGTTAGAAGGGGTATTTCGCGTGTCGGGATTTGGCAGCTGGAGGGAGTTTTCGCGCGCGTTGTAATTTCGGGATAGCAAGGTGCGGGTTGCGAAGGCGCCAGTTTTGGGAGCACGATATCTGAATTTTCAGGATATAACAAGGCGCGGGTTGAATTTTAGGGACAAGCCTAACGTGTAGTAAGATTGTACTTGTACATACCAAATCAATTCGCACTTCCCTCAACCAAAAAGAAAACAAAAAAATAAAACTATTCACACCACACAAAGAGAGAGTCTTGCCCCGTTTTACTATACAAATGCTATTCAAAGCTACTCCTTCCTTCCATCTATATAGGGCCTAATGCGTTTTTCGATGCTAACTTTGACCAAATATTAGAGCAATAATATATGACATGCAACTTACACAAAGCACACCGTTAAATTCGTCTCTGAAAGGTTCTTTCAATGATATAATTTTCACATTGTGCATGTCATGTACTATTAATCTTGTCAATAGTCAAAGGCGGTCTTAAAAAAAGCATTATGCCCTATATAGATGGAAGGAGGGAGTATGAATCCATGTTATGTCAAATTAAATTTTTTCGCTTGCTGTATAATGCATGTAACCTACTCATACCAACATTTTAGTGCATTCCAAATGTCTATACTACCGCTGCAATTCGAACTAAATTTGAATTCGTTTCTCTATTTCAATAAGAATCTATAATCATGATTGTTGCCAACTTCAACCATCATTCGTGTATTACCTTAATAACACACCACATGATTATTTTAGATATAGATATGAACTATGTGTACTACATGAACTCGAATTCTATGTACTAACTATATATTCATAATCTAAACCATGTTCCATACTTACACCGTGTTTATCACACAAAGTATAGTGCCCCGCCCCCTACATTATGACAAGTATTTAGACCTGAGCTGCAAAAGCCACACATTAGCCCAAATTATAATCAATGTTCTATGTATTATACGTAGTACTAGCAAGATGCCCATGCGTTCCACAGAACATCAACATGATCAAGGGGCCTAATTTGCAAATATGGAGAGGGGTGTGGGTATCTTTTTTCAAAATTGCCATAGTTTCCTTCCTATCCGCCAGATATAAATCGGACGGCCTATATTGCAGGATGGCAGGCACACCATCATCAACAACTCCGTTTTTATGAGAGTAGAGATAAAATATATTATATGTAGTATAACATGTTCATAACCACACCATGTGTATCACCGTTATATATATTCACACATGCGTCGGTTTAAAACACTATGATAAATTCTGCAAATATCTGAATTCGCTTTTTATAGTGAAGTATGATCTCTATTCGTCTTTTACACCCACACAATCCTCTTATCTTTGTAGCTAGCTCTAACTTTCTCTCGTGCATGCACACGCCCGCATCCCTCTCACCCTCCCTCAGCATTCTCTAGCTCCATCGCGCAAATTTGTCTTTTCACTTTAGGTCGTTCACCCACGGTGTGTGTAGGCCCCCCAGCTCCTTTACGACACACATCGATCGATATGCCTCTCTAGCCAGGTGTGCCTAGCACAAACACAAGCTTCCCTCTTCTCTTATCACCATCCATGCCTCACTCCCACCACTCTTTTCATCGATCTCGTACTCGCACACTCCTTCCCCCTCGATATAGTATGCCTCTCGTACCACCTCCTAGATGCATCCCTCTCTCTCTATCCTTCTCCCCGTGCCTCATTTGCTTCTAACACACACATGCATGTATATCGATCGATCTCCCAACATATACCTAGATCGAATTTAACTATTCCCCCCCATCGATCCACATACCTCACAAGTTATGTCTCTCCTTTCTCTAACAAAGGGCGATTGATCTTCCTATGTAGTTACGTCTGCTTACCACAGCCATATCATTCTCCCTCATCATTCGTGCATGCCTCCTGACCCGTCTCTCACATGCACGTGCATAGACAAGCAGCCATCTCCTCTCTTATTGATATTGCGTGCATGCCCTCCGTTTGTCCAGCAAGCATATCCCACCATTTGTTAGGCAACTCCACTACCACCCCCTCCAACACTCTAGCTCTCTCTCTCTCCCAACCTTATTCCTCTCCTACACATATGCATGGATGCCGATCGATCTCCCTTAATACATGAGGTAGATCGATCTCCTTAATACATGAGGTAGGCCTCTCTCCTCCTCCACACATATACCAGCCATTGTACCTCTCTAGTTAATTAGGCCTCCCTCTCTCCCACCACACACCGATAGTCGAGCGCTGTAGGTAGGTATCCATGCCACAGAGACAAACTGCACATGTCCCCTCTCACGTTCCAGTAGGCCAGCCACTCTATATCTTTGACGTGGGCACACACAAATTCGATGGCACTCTTTGTCGATCGCGCGCGCACACACACACACATCATCCCTCTCTTCGATTCTATGGACACCTCAAGCCGATGATACCTCCACTCTCTTCTCGT
The DNA here is from genome assembly GCF_002575655.3 of Aegilops tauschii subsp. strangulata. Taxonomy (NCBI): domain Eukaryota; kingdom Viridiplantae; phylum Streptophyta; class Magnoliopsida; order Poales; family Poaceae; genus Aegilops; species Aegilops tauschii. The sequence goes on along the minus strand of NC_053036.3, from coordinate 466,238,875 downwards.
GGATCGCCCCCTCTATATATATGATATATCCAGGACTCTATTTCACACACATTGCATATGTTACATTTTTTGATTGACCCCCCCAAAAAAAACTCTCACGAACCCACACACTATATCTCTCTAGGTTTGTATCTCTCTCCACAACCCCACATAGGTGGTGTACGTATACAAGAAGAGAATAGGTGCACCGTGCACGTACTCACGCTTCGTGCCCAGCCACACCCATGCGGGTACACGGTGGAGCTCATTTCTTTATGAAATGGCAGCCCACGTGCTAATTTGAACGCGTGTAGCGGTTGTTTACATAGGAAGTCATGGTACCACGCGTGCATGAAACAAAGTTCGACTTGACGCGTTGGCGCGTTATTTTTAAATAAAGTTATAGCGCTCAATGGCACGTACACAGAATATAAAACGATTTTTATGGAGAAAACGGTAGTCTGCTCCACTATATACAATGGAGCCTGCCTGCCTGGTTTATCTCTCTTCAGAGTATGTCACACAAGGCTGCGGTGGCCTCTCTCTCTCTCACCGTTGGTCACTGATCCGGCCGCATCCCGTCCGCCGGAGGAAATGGAGGAAGTGCATCGTTTCTCCGTTCGACAGCGCGGAGGCAGCACGTCCGGATCTGCGGTACACGCCGTTCTCTCTGACCAAGCTCCGGCGCTATAGGGCCTATGCCACCTGCTCGCTGCCGCAGTATGGGCAGATTCCGCCCGCCGCCGCTCACCTAGTTACATCCCGACGACCTCCAGGTATCCCCTCCGGCCTTGCTCCACTGCCTGTCTTCCCACGTCGCTGCATGTGGATCTTCCATAGTTCTTTGCCCAAAACGTAGCTTGCCCGGCGTACTTTCCATATTCCAATCTCGTCCTCACACCGTTTTAGACAAACACAACCGTGTTGTTATCTTCCCTTAGGACAAGGAATATGCTTCTTTTTTGTCGTCGCATGTGTCATCAATTGTTATTGGCCAGTAATTGTTTCCTTTCTACCTCTTTTTTGCAAGCAGGGCTATCCATTTCACCTCGTTGCTATTGCGACCTTTTGGTGAACTGCACAAATCAATTTTTTTCTTAAGAGTGTTTTGTGTAGTTGTACTAAAATGTCACACGGGCAACATCTCTGCATTTCAGTGCGACTGCACAAAGGGAGATTGGTTTTGCTCTATCCTCCTCATCCAACTCCGAGCCTAATATTCTCCAACTAGTTAGTTTTAAGAGAGACTGCAAAGGTGACCGGCTTCTATTTGTGTGTTTATTGTTTCATCAGCAGTCCTCTATTATCGTAATCACACTTAATATCTTTGGAACAGGGACGCTCAGCTCTATTTTAGTGGAACTGCACAAAATGATCGGAATGTTGCATGCTCCAGACAGCTACTTTTTTCCCAACATGCCTTGTTGATTTAGACAGAGCTGGGTGGACGTTGCCGGCAATGAAAGCATGGATCAATTTTAATTTAACACCTTCTCACAACTTTGTCTTCAGTTGTGATGTAAATATTAGCTCTGATGTGCTAATAATTGAGATGCATTAGCAAGGAAGTTAGTTTTTTATTGTTTCCGAAAGTGCATCGATGGCAAGACACACGAAACAAAAGCGGAAATCTCACACCATTGTACAATTTCATGTCGCTGGAAAATTATTTGTATAGTACGTCAATTATGTAAACAAATGCTGGAAGCTTGATAGCATTGCCAGAAGCCTCTTCAGCATCCGGGTCCATGTGCCATGCACAAAATTATACTGCTTCGTTCCTAAATATTTGTCTTTTTACAAATTTCAAATAGGCATATTTTAGAGTGTAGATTCACTCATTTTAATTCGTATGTGTACTCCCTCCGTTCCTAAATACTCTATTTGTCTTTCTAGAGATTTCAACAAGTGACTACATACGGAGCAAAATGAGTGAATCTACACTCAAAAATATGTCTATATACATCCGTATGTAGTAGTCCATTTGAATCTCTAAAAAGACAAATATTTGAGTAGTCACTCATTGAAATCTCTAGAAAGACAAATAATCCAGAGTATATTTAAGAACCGAGGGGGTAGTGCACAACCGCATGGGATACTCAGCCCGGTCATTGCGCCGCATTAATAGTGAGTAATGAGCAGTCAAATCATAAGACCCACCTTTCCCACTATAAGTGCTCGGAAGAAGCAACCATCAATACGCTCTTCTTTGAATCCGCTCATACTACTCCATCCGTCACTGTTTATAGAGCGCGCTTCAGAAAAAAGAAAAAAATCTGTGGGACCAAGGCGACTAGCGATCGGCCTGAAAAATAGCATTGGTACTTATAGCACGGCATCTATTACTAGAGGAAATAATGCGTACACATGCATGCAGTGCTTCCACCCCGGGTACACACATGCATGCACTTACTCCACTCCGTAGTAGTACATCGAGCGAAAATTGTGGACTTGATTGCGGTTACCACGCCCTAATTAATTGAGCATTAAACCAAACGCGTCTAAAGTCTCTCTGGTGGTGGAAATGCATTGAGAGAAATGCATCATAATGAAGCACACCCTATAAACTGTGACGGAGGGAGGAGTAGTATGAAGGTGCAAAACCAAGTACGCGTATGGCCAGTCGGTCAATGCACCTCCTCTTGGCATATCACTGACATGTGGGACCGGAGTGTGAGCAAACCGATCTCAATCGACGGCAAAATGGCCAACCCGCCGTTCCTTGAGAGAGACGAGGAGCGAGAACACACAGACGGGCTCGCACGGAGGCCAAGATATATTCGAGCATGGTTGGTTGATCGATATCATCATTACATGTTGGGCTGCCGTTTTCCGCCCTTCTCCGGAATAAATGTGTACTTTATCAGAGATTAAAAAAATAAGAGTACAGACGCTCCACCATGCGGTTCTAGTAGTAGTACTACTCGTACTACTAAACCTTGCGCTTGGCTCTTTGCCTCTTCGTGAAGTCGAACAATGATGGTACTCCGCATGTTGGGTACTACAGTGTATGCCTCTGACAATCTGACACCGAATGGACTGATGCATGTCCACCGCCTGCGCGAGGGTAGGTTGCATTAGTCAAAAGGCGTAAGCGAACTTCACCTTGTCCTGCAATTTTCTCCTCGTTCTACGAGTTGATGGGACACGCCAAAAAGTAGTGCTAGTCCATACTCCCTCCTTTCCGGTTAATATGGCTTAATCTTTTTTGTGGGTAAATGAGAGAGCTTTATTCATATATAAGCATTCTTAGGACGATCAGCCAAGACACTGGTCACTAGGAAGTGAGTTACCTCGCAAAAAAAGAAGTAGGAAGCGAGGTGTTTCATCAAGCCAGCTCTCAGCCACATTCACAGTGCAGCAAGCACGGTTCGCATAAAGATGCGATGCATGGTTTGCTGACCTGTTTACATGCTGAATAACAAAAAAGTGGAAATATTACCGAGCGCTCCTATTTGTAACAGGATATGAGCCAGAATTAAGCGAGAATTGTGGCGAGTGTTCCATGCAATCAACTTCCATTATCACATGCGAGAACCCTCGAAGAGAACCAAATGTGTTGAAGATTGCTTTATCACATTTTAAAATTATAATAAGGGTGCAGACGCTCCTCCATCCGGTTCCTAGTACTAGTATAGTACATACCTCTATAGACTATAGTAGTAGTACTAGTACTACTAGTAAACTTTGCGCTTGGCTGTTCGCCTATTCGGGAAGTCGAACAATAATAGTACTAGTATAGTGTATGCTTCTGGCAATCTGACACCAAATTGACTGTTACACATCCACCACCTGAGCGAGGGAGAGCTTGCATTAGTCAAAAGTTTCTCCTTGTCCTGCGAGCCATCACGCGCAAGCTTCTCCCATCCTACAAGCTTCTCCTCGTTCGGCAACTTGACGGGACACAGCAAAGTAATGCTACTCCATACTGCCTCCTCTCCTGTTAATATGGCTTAATTTCAAACGAGATAAATACACTTTCTGTCACTGTATATTTGTAAAAATACGGTCAGTGGACTTCATAATACGCACATTGCACTCAATATATATATTTTCCAGTGTTTATACAGTCACTAGCTCACCCTGACTGAGTATGTGTGTGCATGCACGTGTATGTTGAGCACTTGAGCGTGACCGTGTTTGTTCCGTCCTGTGCTCGGACATGCATGCATTAGGGCGTCGCGCGCGTTTTTGCGTCCATGTGTATGTGTGACTGTTGCATACACGTAGGGGGAGTACGTGTAGGGGCCACTAAGGAGCAGTCAAATCACACAGTAAGTTAGTCAGAAGAAGCAACCGTCATTTCACTCTTCAATGACACGTACGCAATATAAAATGGTTGATATGGAGAGAAAAAGAAAACCACTATATATACACTAGCAGGAGCCTAAGCTACAAGCCAGCTAGCTTAGGTTGCTCTCTTCACAAGAAAAGAACGACGGTGGCCACACCGCTGGTCACATATCCGGCCTGATCCTGCAGCTGGGGGAAGGGAACAACGTTCTGCGTAGACACGGTCGACATCGGCAAGGGAGAAAACCCACAGTCGGTGCGTCCCAATCGGGGGTCACCGCGGTATGGGCCGATGCCGTGTCCCAACCGCCCTTCTAGCTACAGCCCGACGTCCCAGGTAGTCCATCTTCCTTTTGGAGCCGGCTTGCTCCACTGCCATAGCTCGATCTCCATGTCGATCTTTCTCTACTTCTACCGGCTTCTACTTGTGATGAGTTTATGTCTCATGAACTAGTGCCAGTACTATTATTCTAATCACACTTTTTCAATAGCTTTGCCATCAGGGATACTCAGCTCGATTTTAGTGGAACTGCATAAAAGCATCGTATGATCCGAGGGTGCCAGCCGTCTTTCCTTCGACAGGTTCTACCTGGCCAGGAAATGAAATCCTGTTTAGGGTTTAGGGTTTAAGTTGTAGTGACCCCATCAGTAGTTTTTCTTTCGTACATGCTCTCACAACTTTTGTCTATAGTTGTGAAGTAAATATTGGCTATGAACTGTGAATCATTGAGTAGCATCAGCATGCGTGTTAGTTTTCCTTTGTATTTGATGGAATGTTGTAATGGGGCAACCTTGGAATAGGAATGAAAATGGAGTGGAAAGTTTCCGTTTTTTCGGAGAAAAATGGAAACGGAGAGAAACCAACGTTTCATTTCGTTGGATCGCGCCATTGGGCAAAACCAACATTTAAATCACGTCTGTCGTGTTCGTGTCTCACCCTCCTCCACGGGTCGACCCCACACGGTCGCACGACATGCCACTCACCGCAAACCGAGTATACGATAACTTTCCCTCCTGCTTGTCGATGGATCGCGCCATGGAGTACCACATTACTGGAAGAGATTGACCAGCTGGGGGAGAACAGCTAGCTGTAGCACGGACTCCCAAGAAATTTTTACGTGTACATTGTGGCCGGCTATTGCGACCTTTGAACGTGGAGCAGTCGCGTGCACTAGGAAGCGGCGCGGGCAACGCTCTCTCGGCCGGCGCGCCGCTTCAATGCCGACGCCAGTGAAGAGGTCGCGACCACTTTGGCCGGGCATGAATGCGGCACTGACCGTTTTGGGCGGGAAGCACGCGCGGGTGATCAAGAGGGTTCGGGTTGGTCAGGACCGGCCGTGGAAGCGGTCCGGACGCCCGCAAACAAGAAATGCTATACGTTAATATTGCTACGTGTATAATTAACAACGTAAATATTGTGCTAGTTAGACAAATATGATTGGAGATGGAGATGGAAATGGAAGTTTATGTAAACACGGATATGCATGTCTATGTCTATGTGTGTGTGCGCGACGACTATCGCGACCTGGAAGCGGGGGCGTGTTTTTGATCGAGTTTTCTTTCTTGGTACGTTAAAAAATTGTCCGCCAGTATTCATTTCTTTTTTCCGGGAATGCGCGTATTCTATTTAAAACCACTGCTATGGAGAGATTTTTTTACTCCATTATAGCCTCTTGTTTGATAGAGTTTCTCGCGTCTCGCTCTCTCACCCTCTCCATATCAAAACAAGATGACAGTGTCCACACTATCTCTCTCCTCACCGGTGGTCACAGATCCGGCCGGATCCCGTCCGCTGCGGGAGGTGAGGAGGTGCAGCGTTGACATTGTCGCCGTCGACGATGGAGGAAGCCGATGCGCACCGTCCTCTCGGAGCCGCTGGCGCGGATGAAGGTCCTCCGCGCCCTTGTTCGCTGCCATCGTGTGGGCAGATCCCGCCCACCTGCCTAAACGACATCTCGCCCACCTGAGGTATAACTTCTTGTACTGGTCCAGCTCCCCAGGTCGCTGCGTGCGGGTTTTCTTCTATGCGACTACTCCCTAGCTGCCCATGTATAGTAGCTAGGGTTCGTCGGCTGGTCCAACATCACCTACTATTATAGAGGAAATGCCACTCAAAAAGTTGTCCTGATTTATGCCTCGGTGGAGGTATACATGTTGTTTCGACAAAAAGTACATGGTGGTTGTGCGGTCATTGTCCATATGCTCCTATTGCTGCTGCTAATCTAATACTATCATGGGTTAAATGAAGAAATGCTTTTTTTCTCGGGTATCTTGGTTTAGTTCCCATCAAGATAATCATGATGCTTCTGTTTGTTGGTGTACTTTTCATTAATTCTTATTGACAATTGAGATGTCATTGTTAATCTTGTAAAACAAAGTAACAACACTATATCCCGTTTTTATATTTTTGGAAACAGCGATGCGTATCTCCATACCCGGGCATGTCTTCCTCAATTTTACTGGAACTGCACAAAATTGGATGGCCATTGTTGCTCCGCCTCACTGTCCTCTGCCACATGGTTCTTCCTTCCTCGAGCTTGATTACTGAGAAGAAATAGACCACAGTGAGGATTTGTCGAACTTCATAGGTGACGGTGTCCTGGACTCGGGGGTACTCACCACATCGTCTCCCGATAAGTTAGATTGGGCTGAGGACCCCCATGGCCGTATACTCATGGGCCAGTTCGGACAGCTGCCGCATACAAGGAAGATTCCACAAGACTTGGTGCTCAAGACAAGGACTCCTCCCCACCGGCGTATTCTGCTAGGATTCTTGTTATCCTGGGCCTCTGGTACATTATATAAACCGAGGCCAGGCTAGTCGATAGATTATTATGACATTAATCATCATACCTCTAGGGCTTATACCACAACATATGATCTTGAGGTAGATCAACTCTTGTAACCCTATATTCATCAAGATCAATCAAGCAGGAAGTAGGGTATTACCTCGATAGAGAGGGCCCGAACCTGGGTAAACATCGTGTCCCCTGTCTCCTTTTACCCATCGATCCATGACACACAGCTTGTGACCCCCTACCCGAGATCCGCCAGCTTTGACACCGACATTGGTGCTTTCATTGAGAGTTCCGCTGTGTGATCGGCAAAAGGATCAATGGCTCGTCTGAAGATTAACTGCGACGTCGACATCTTCGTCACCGGCTCGACTGGTCACCTTGGCTTGACCGAGGACTATGCCCTGCCTCCGATCATCATGTTCGGACGAGGGCCTTCATCAACATAACTCCGATCTCTATCAAGATCATGGAGGAATCATCCATGGAGCTCGGGGGATCAACATCAACATTGCCCTCGGGCGACCGTGCTGTTTTTCTGGACAGCGAGCTTGTATCCGCCGCCACCGCCTCCTCGAGTGTCGTTTTAATGATTGCTTCGGTGGAATTGTGCGGAATTGAGTCTACAACAACCCTGGAAAATTTCGTCGAGTTTCGATGGAGGATCTCTGGCAATCTACGATATACCGGAGCCCTGTCAAATCCGGACGAGAATCTGGACGAGTTTAGGGCGTGGTCTCCAGAGCCTAGCTCAGAGGTCCTTTGGAAGATCCATCTGTTCATCTGCTGCGGAATTCCCATATCTACCACCCCTCAAAATTTCAGCTCGATCCGACCGTCCAAACTCCGGGAACCTTCCGATTAGTGCATCACTTTTCAGATCTGTTTTCTGCGCGAGAACGAATCCGACCCGAGTTCATATTTTTTATGAACGGAATTTCGGACATCCTTTTTGAAGGAAGTTTTGTATGGGGTATTGTGTTTTGTTCCTAAACACGTCCCGCTAATTTTAAAGTCTTTTCCAATATGATCTTCACCATCGCGCCGGTGTCAAACCATCCCGACAACGCTCTACGGCTGCCGACCTGCGTTAGACACGTAGTCGCTTTGTTGAGCCGAGTTTAACTTCTTCGGATCATCATCTCGGCAAGCCGAACAATAGTTCGGCATCGCGAAGGACAAATCGTCACCAACGTCGCCGCCCCACGGATTAGACAGAGCGGGCACACCGGCATCGCCGCAAGGTCACTTCATCAAGTCAGCATTGACCGTGTCACAAGTTACGACCTGCATCGGCATGGCCGAACCGTTGCTTCATCGAGCCGATATCCATCACGCCGAACTACTTCAACACCTCGGCTGACATGGCAGCTGCAAGATCTCCTTACCAACCTGCTCCGTCTCCTCGTCTAGACCGGGGGCTTCGTCATCCCTTCATCAACATACTCTGGTGACTGCGGCGTCACCATCCGGCCAGCTTTGTCACGTTAGCTGGACCGAGGGCTTTGCCTCGGCAAGCCAACCTTTGCCAGCATCGCCATACCGTCGCTTTATTGCCCATCAGGAAATGGGTGTGCGGATCGAGTCCCAATTTTGGGAGTCACCTTTCTTCGGATTGCTACAACAAATAAACCAGGTGCTATTAACCCTAACAATTTTTTGCTTGTTTGGGTTTATTTTTCCCAAGGAATTATTACTCTGGTTTGTTCCATCATTTGTACACAGGTCTATCAAATGGTGGCCGCATTAACAACGGTCGCATGGTGGTTCGGTCAGTTTCCGTACACAGTTCGGCGAACGCCACATTCGGAACTCGGACCGCCTGCAAATTCAAACTTTGTCACGCCTTCACCGCATCACGCTGACGCCCTGCACCGACATTAACTTTGGTGCCAGGCCACATCTCTTTAAATAAATTATTTTGCGTAAATTAATTACGCGAGGATTTTTATATATTTATATTATTATTGTTGTCCTGCACTATTTTACATGTGTAGGTAATCGATTTTGACTGCGTCACGTGGTCTCTTCGGCGTCACTCTGCCGACATGCATTGGTCGTGTTATGTCAACACTTCAGAGTGCCGAGCCCTTCGCTCCGCCACCTTGGGACCGGCTTGGCGGATGGAACCTTACCCCGCATCAAGCTCGGACCACGTCATCAATGCCGAACACATTAACCAGCTAAGTCGCCTTCATGCTCAAAGTTTCAAATTTTGTTCGGTTCGACCAAGCATTCTACTTTTTTGGCAAAAAGTTGCTTGTGAAAAACTTCCTTGTCAAAACTTTGTTTGTGACACACATATTCAAATACCACGTTTATTTGGGGGCTTCCTTTATGGAGCTTCTCCTCTTGCATATGATTATACTTGTACAGCTTCGTTCCTTGTTTGTGTATTACGCCACAATATGCACCATACTGACTTAACTGTTCCGCAAGCTGGGTTGCCTTGCTCCTGTGCCTACCCCTACGTCCCCGATTGTTCAGCTAGGGAGTAAAGGGAGCACCTCTGCGATTGTCACGACCGGGTCATTCGAGCTCGGACCTCAGACTGGGTGAAGCCGAAAGCTAGCGCTCTTATTGTTTTCAATTATGGTCGGCACACAACGGAACTCATGAATACAAAAAATCTATTGCACAAGTCTCATAGTAACAATGAGCAACCGAACAAAGGTATCGGTGGAGGTACTATTTTCATCGAAGATGCTTCTTACACTTCGTCAGTAATATAGCATAAGTTCCCTAAGTGCGCTTTGTCTGTTACAGCCTCATGGCCTGATTGCCTGGTTATCGTAAACACCGTCGATATTCTCGACAGGTGGAGTACATAACACTCTTCGGCCCTTGACCGAATAGGGAGAAGCCGATGGTCGGTTAAGACGCGTTTAAAGTTCGGGTGAACATATATATGATATAAGTACTTCGGTACATACAATCATTATACATAAAATTCTTTTACCCAAGTCACATGGGGGCTCTTAAATTTATATGAGCTGTTTTATAGTTCTTGGTCGCTGCAAAGTCTTTCTCTACCGCTCCTTTTTTGACTTGAAGTCTTGAGATCGGATGTGTCATGTTAAAGCACGACAGACGCACAATTTTTTTCCAATTCTCGGATTGGCACCGAACACTTGATCTTGTTCGGGCGTCATGTTTTTACTGACGTTTTTTGGTTTTCCAAGCTTTTGGCACTTTTAAACTATTTGTGTGTTTTTCGCATAAGTCTCACAGTGCAACGCCGGACACCTTTAGAGATTCGGCAAAAACATTTTTGGATATTGCTATATATGCATCGATTTCGAATTGTGTCTTCGGTGAATAATTGGGTTTCCCGGTTCCTGTGCTTGCCTCCTACGTTCCGCTTTGATCGGCTAGGTGCGCAATGGGAGAACCACTGCGATTGTGCTTCCAGCTCGCATGGTTAAGCACCTCAATGGAGAAAGCCGAAAGTTGACTGTCACAGTAAGCGTAAACTGGTCAGCGATCCGATGACTATGTTAAATGACGGGCCGTTCATAACATTGGCCGAAGTGTTTACGGCTTGACCTCAGCTGTCGCCGAACACTAACTAGGGGCTCGTAGCTAGCTTCCCCAGTTTAAAGCTCCTATGACTAAGTGAAAGTTATAAAGCCAGGATATCTGATTGCCTCGTTTCCGCTAACACAACTGCCTCCGGGCACCGAGACGTCGGCTAAGGGTTGTCTGGTTATTGCAGAAACACCCTGCGTAGTATCTACAAAAGGGTAGAAGCCGATGATGGGCCACTTTCAACTGATAAACGATCGCAATGGAGTCAAAATAAGTATATATCATCAGCATTTGTATTCATTATACAAGCGTTGCCTTCCGTAATTATCGTTATATAAAGCCATAAATATGCATCAATTTGACTTAAGATTTTGGCCAAGCTGGGTTGCCTGGCTCCTGTGCTTACCCCTACGTTCCCGATTGTTCGGCTAGGCGGTAAAGGGAGCACCTCTATGATTGTTACTACCGGGTCATCCGAGTTAGTACCTCGGAATGGGTGAAGCCGAAAGCTAGCAATCTTAAAGGATCACATTGGTCGGCAACGACGGAAGTGAAAATTTTGGTTCATTAATACCATAGAATTCGGGAACTTTCCCCGAACTAAATCCTCAATATTTTGCTCCCACATTGATCGAAGCTGAGGTTTCATGATCACGCTTAGCATGACAACCCAAAGAAAGGAACCGATAGCGGGACTATTTTCTTTGGAAGATGTTTCTTACGTTAAAAAGTAATATAACATATCTCTCCGCGTACCTTTGTTTATAAAACCGTATGGCCGGATTGCCTTGTTTGCCGTAAATCTTTGCCCACATAAAGGCTTTATAAAGTAGGACAAACACTCCTCGACTGCTGGCCGAGGAGGTTGAAGCCGATGGTCATTCAAAAAAGTTTTGTACAATGCAGATCCGAGCATTAATGATGTAGAGTACTTGGATACATAGAATCATTATCGATCCTTAATTCGGCCACCCGTGCCCACATTAAGGCTCGGGGGCTACTGGGATTCGTGCTTATCATTTACAAATATTAAAGGGGTACATCGATCCCCTGATCTCGCGTTGCCACCCAACCAGTGTCTCGGGGGCTACTGCATTGCCTATTCAATGCGGAAAATTCAAAGTGCTCAGTGTTCGGCTTGACCGAACTATGCGCAAACGCATCTTCGGACAACAATAGGCACCATCTGGATCCTATCCGGCATCAAGCTAATATATTACGGTGACTTCTCAAAACCATCTCTCAAGGGCCCGTCCGCCGATCACTATCTCCTCTATTGTGCATCTCGGATTTTAGGCCGACACATACTCCTTGAGGCCTACTGGCTATACATCTCGTCAGAGATTACATTACACAATTCGGAATTAAATTCATCAAAATCAGCCCATGGCCAAGGTGGTGCACAACCTCGGATACAAATGGTTGGCTCCATAGAGGGCATTTCCGGTATTAAGCATAGCTAAACTCTTTCAACTTTTTTGAACCAATGTGATCTATGACACCTCGGATATAATCCGGCGTTGGAGCTCGGATACAGTCCGACGTTTGGAGCTTGGACACAGTCCGGCGTTGGAGCTCGGATACATTCCGGCGTTGGAGCTCGGAAGCAGTCCGGCGTTGGTGCTCGGCTGCAAAAGACACCTCGAATGCAGTTCGGCGTTGGAGCTCGGATGCAAGAGGACACTGCTGCCCGGGAACAACTTCAAACCCGAGGTGCGGCATAAAAATAACAAGGCATTGATAAAGGCTGCAAACTTAAAGGGGCTCCTCGGATACCCGACGTGTAAACTCTTTGGAGTTACTTCGCCGATCCTCAAGATCGAAGACGAGCAGATTTGTTGAACCCGTTTTCAAGACCGACGACCGAAGATGAAGAACAGTTCAGAAGAATTGAGGAGCGTCCCCAACTTGAAGACCGGTTCAGGGGGCTACTGACGGTGTCCTGGACTCGGGGGTACTCACCACGTCGTCTCCCGATCAGCTAGATTGGGCCGAGGACCCCCATGGCAGTATACTCATAGGCTAGTTCGGACAGCTACCGCATACAAGGAAGATTCCACAAGACTTTGGTGCTCAAGACAAGGACTCGTCCCCACCGGCGTATTCGGCTAGGATTCTTGTTATCCTGGGCCTCTGGTACATTTTATAAACCGACGCCAGGCTAGTCGATAGATTATTATGACATTACTCATCATACCTCTAGGGCTTAGACCACAACATATGATCTCGAGGTAGATCAACTCTTGTAACCCTATATTCATCAAGATCAATCAAGCAGGAAGTAGGGTATTACCTCGATAGAGAGGGCCCAAACCTGGGTAAACATCGTGTCCCCTGTCTCCTGTTACCCATCGATCCATGACACACAGCTTGGGACCCCCTACCCGAGATCCGCCGATTTTGACACCGACAATAGGTGCCTCACCCAAACTTGATGCCAAATGGATGATGCATCACCATGATGACCTATCGATGCTCATGGTTGCGCCTCATGGTTGCGTCGGCTGGTGAAGCTGATCGATTTTCAATGAAAAACATGTTGTCTTCCATCAGTGCTCTTTGCTTGTTACGCACAAAGATGATATCCTTCGTCAGTTCACCTTGGTTGCGTTGGAGACGGAGTTGTCTTTCACGTTGGTGCAATTTTATCACACAATTGGCTATGAACCAAATGTTTCCTAGAAGAAGGATCGACGTTGGTACTAAGAGCATAAGTTTTGTATTGATTTCTAAGCCTTCTCACAACTTTTTCTCTAGCTCCCCTGTAATTTTATTTGTCTAGCTATTAACTTTGATTTTAAAAATGGTGTGGACTAAAAACCCGGATGGACGTAGTAGCCCTCCATTTTTATGTACTCCACATATTAGATTTGACTGAAGTCAAACTTTGTAATACTCTCAAACCTTTTCGATAATTGAAATTAAAATTCTTTATTTGTACACACTCTCACACGTTTCCGATAATTTGGCGCATGTGTGGTTGTTCACTTAAGGGAGTGTAGTGTACCGCACGTGAAGGACAGGAAGTGCGACCAGGACGCATGGATTGTTAGTTCATCGGAAGTAGTAGTAGTTTTCTTCACTTTACATTAAATAAAGAGTTTCGTTTCGTACTTACACAATTTAAAATGATTGTTATGGAGAGAATAAGAAAACCACTCCACTATATATTAGTCATATACACGAGTACTATATGGATGCAGCTTCATTGACTTTAGTGCACCTGCCTTTGGGTTTATGATAGGTGGGCCCAAAATGTGGCTGGCTCACCTGTCATTCAGCCAAAAGCAGGTGCAGTTAGGGCACCGGAGCTCAGTCCGTACTACAGTAGTATATATATATAAGCTAGAGCCTCAGCGCTTGTTCGCTAGGGTTTGCACTCTCCACACTCTCACCGCACTACATATATATATACACGCTGGAGGCTCAGCTTTCCTTTGATAGGGTTTGCTATATTCACATTCTCCACCCTCGCTTCACCAGATCTAAACAAGACTACATTGGCATCTTGTCTCTCTCTCCCCCCTCACAGCTGGTGAAGGAGGCGTCCGGATCCCGTCGCACCAGGAAAGGGAGGAGGTGCAGCGTTCACTCTATCGCCTTCGACGAGGGAGGCAATCCACTACCGGCTGCGCTGTTCTCTTTCACCCAGCGCCTGTGTGGGAGGGCCACCGAGCCCTTCTTCCTCGCTGCCGTATGTAGTGTGGGTAGATCCGGCCTCCGGCCGCACGCCTTGCCACATCCCGACGACCCTAAGGTATAAGTTTCTTTGAAACCGTCATTGCTCTAGCTGCATGTGGATCTTTTTCGATCTGTAGTCGAATCTAGGTCTTGGTTCAAAGAGAAAAGAAGGGTGCGGTGGGCTGGAGCATGAATCTAGGACGTGGTTCAATGAGGAAAGGAGGGAGGTAAAGTAGTATAGACTGGCTATCCAGCCGCTTTGTTGGTCGAAAAGGGAAAAAGGGGGTAACCCGAAACTGGAGGGTCGGGTAGTTTGTGCAGAACTAGATTTGCTGCCCTCACATAGGAAAAAGGTTGAAGAGAACAAATATGGGACCAACGCAGATATGCTGCTTGTCTACATACTCTGCATCACCCATTTATACGTGTGGACGCACATGGTGCTGGCATGTCCCATGTCCCATGTCCCATGTCCCATACAACTATTTTGCTGTTGTTAATCTAAGAATGCCGCCGGAAAATTGAAGCAATGCCACTGTTAAAAGTAAATTACATTTTTTAACAAATGTTGTTCTAAGAGAATGTCTCTGTTAATATGAATCAATGCAACCATTTAGAAATGCTACTATCCTACTTTGTTTTCCATCAAGATAAGTTAGATGCTTCTTTTTGTTGCCGTTTGTTTCATCCTCCTTTATCGGCAAGTAATTGTTTCCTTTTTTGCCTCTGTTAAAACAGGGGTATCTATTCAACTTGTTGCTATTGCAACATTTTTCTTCGCTACGCGAAACACTTATGTTTTATGAGTATTTTGTGCAGTTCAACTTGAATGTCACACCGGTGACTTTGCTTAATTTTGGTGGAACTGCACGAAAGGAGATCGAGATTTGTTTCCAGTCTTCGTGGCGAGTTGTTTCAAATCTTGGTGTCATCCACATGATGTGCAGTGTGCTTTGAGATGTTGTGCTACTTGTTTTGGTACTGTTTTAAATAAATGTTGAATTGAAGCTATTGTATTGCTGTCTTTTCCCATTAAGTAGTGAACAAAAATGGGACCAACCAAGACATGATGCTTGTTGCTTTGTTACAACAAATTCAGCATCACCCCCTTTATAAGTAGATGGAAGCACATATTGTTGTTGCGCCCACTCTCCCCTGGAACTGTTTATGCTTTTCGTTAATCTAATGCCGCTGGTAAAATTAAGCAATGCCACTCTCAGAATTAACTACTGAATCTTATTTCAAAACTGTAACACTTGTTAGGGATTGGCGGGATTACCATTTTTGTGGCCGCATGTTTCATCCTCCTTTATTAACCAGTAATTGATTCCTTTTTGCCCTCTATTTAAACAGGGATATCTATTCAACTTCTTGCTATTATGACATTTTGCTTTGCTACGCGAAACACTTTGCTTGATTTCAGTGCAACTGCACAAAACGAGATTGGATTTCCTATTTGTGTTGGTAGATTCGTATTTTATGTTGGTCTTCTCATGAAAGGTCGATACAGGCCTTCATCCACATGATTGTGCAGTGTGCTTTGAGATGTTGTGCTACTTGTATTGGTACTATTTTAAATAAATGTTGAAATGAAGCTATTGTATTGCTGTCTTTTCCCATTAAGTAGTGAACAAAAATGGGACCAACCCAGACATGATGCTTGTTGCTTTGTTACAACAAACTCTACATCACCCCCTTTATAAGTAGATGGAAGCACATATTGTTGTTGTTCCCACTCTCTAATGGAACTATTTATGCTTTTCGTTAATCTAATGCCGTTGGTAAAATTAAGCAATGCCACTCTCAGAATTAACTACTGAATCTTATTTCAAAACTGCAACACTTGTTAGGGATTGGCGGGATTACAATTTTTGTGGCCGCATGTTTCATCCTCCTTTATTAGCCAGTAATTGATTCCTTTTTTGCCTCTATTCAAACAGGGATATCTATTCAACTTGTTGCTATTGCGACATTTTGCTTTGCTACGCGAAACACTTATGTTTTAAGAGTGTTTTGTGCAGTTCAACTTGAATGTCATAACGGCGACTTTGCTTAATTTTGGTGGAACTGCACAAAAGGAGATCGAGATTTCATATATGTGTTGGGATATGTGTCCAGTCTTCCTCTCGAGCTGTTTCAAATCTTGGTCAAGAAAGGTCAGTACCGACTTTCACTACTAGGAAAAGGCCTACCAGTGGCGCACCAGTTTTGCCTACTAATGGCGCACTACTGGTGCGCCACTAGTACCACGCCACTAGTATTAAATACTAATGGCACATCGCGCCGTGCGCCATTACTATCTGACTTAGTAATGGAGCACCACATAGAAGTGCGCCATTAGTAACAATTATTTTTTCAAATATTTTTTCAGAAAAAAAAATTTAAATTTTTTTTAAAAAAAAATCATTTTTTTCTTAATCTCGGGTCACTATGGCTTAATCTCGGGTCAATATGCTTAATCTCAAGTCAAATCGCACTAAGTGGTCAAACTTCTCAGAAGGTCACCCATCCTAACACTACTCCAGCCCGAGCACGCTTAACTTCACAGTTCTATCCAACCACAGCACCACCTCACTTAACAGGCACTTGTTGATATATCTACCATATCAATCCTATTAAACCTTGTTGATGTCTAGGACTTTGTTCATTTTCATGAGTATGATGAAATTTTGAAAAATATTTCAAACTTCCCGGTCATATTACGTATCATTTTTTGAAAAAAAATTCAACACCAAATTTTTTTCTGTTACTAGTGGCGCACCTAGCAAACGGTGCACCACTAGTAAGTTTGAAATTTTTTGAATTTTTTTGCCTCTAGATCTTGAAAGCCCCGTAACTTTTTTCTGTTAGGTTTTTGAGGATTTTGAAAATGTTTAACGGGGTTCGTATGCAAAAGTTATGCCCATTTTACAAATTCCAGAGAGATTTTGCAAATAAAGTCAAAATTCATATTTGTAAATTTTCCCAACAACTAGACCACATATCACATGGGAAACTTATTTTCTTTTATTTTTTGACATTTCCATTATTTTCTTTTATTTTTTAAAAAACTGAAAAGGCGGTCCAAGGGGGGTGCATTCGGTGGAATTTTTGGGTCAAGTTAGTAATGGCGCACCACTCCCACGGTGCGCCATTACTACTTTTGAAAAAAAATTGAAAAAATTTTACTAGTGGCGCACCGTGGATGTGGTGCGCCATTACTAGTTTAACTAGTAATGGCGCACTATCCCCTGGTGCGCCATTACTAGTTTTGGAAAAAAATTAAAAAAAATTTGAAAAAAAATTACTAGTGGCGCACCGTGGATGTGGTGTGCCATTACTAGTTTAACTAGTAATGGCGCACTATCCCCTGGTGCGCCATTACTAGTTTTGAAAAAAAATTAAAAAAATTGTTACTAGTGGCGCACCGTGGATGTGGTGCGCCATTAGTATTTGGACACTAATGGCGCACCAACACATGGTGCGCCATTAGTATATAGTAGTGGCGCACCACATGTCTGGTGCGCCATTAGTGTCCATATCATCTATAGCCCTTTTCCTAGTAGTGTTTCATCCACATGATGCTATAGTGTGCTTTCAGATACTTGTATTGGTACTGTTTTGGATAAATGTTGAATTGAAGCTATTGAACTGTTGTCTTTTACCATTAAGTGAGCAAAAATTGTTCCAACCCAGACATGATGCTTGTTTCTCTGTTACAACAAAACTCTGCATCACCCCCTTTATAAGTAGATGGAAGCACATGCTGTTGTTGCGCCCACTCTCCCTTGGAACTGTTTATGCTTTTTGTTAATCTAATGCCGCTGGTAAAATTAAGCAATGCCACTCTCAGAATTAATTAACTACTGAATGTTAGTTCAAAACTGCAACACTTGTTAGGGATTGGCGGGATTACCATTTTTGTGGCCACATGTTTCATCCTCCTTTATTGGCCAGTAATTGATTCCTTTTTTTGCCTCTGTTAAAATGAATCAGTCGTATTGTTTTAGGAATGGTACTATCCTGCTTTGTAGTTCTTTCTACATGTTTAACCAAGGTATTGTTAAGATAATGTCTCTATTAAAATGAATCAGTCGCATTGTTTTAGGAATGGTACTTTTCTGCTTTGTCGTTCTTTATACATGTTGAAACAAGGCATTCTTAAGATAATGTCTCAATCAATATGAATGAATTACACTGATGGAGAATTGCTACTCTCCTGCTTTGTTTCCCATTAAGATAAGGTAGATCAGTAGATGCTTTTCTTCTGTGAGTACAAGTCATCAACCGTTATTTCTCAGTAATTATTTCCCTTATACCTATTGTTGCTTACAGGGATATTAAAATTAAAGCTTGGTTTTATTCCGACTTTGATTTTAGTTGAACTGCACAAAAGGAGCCAATGTGTCCAAGGCAAACTGCTGCATTACTGGGTCCAGTTGGTCGTTCCACTTTGCAGAAAGAAGGAGTCACTGTTTGCGCTACATTACAGAAGGAATGACCGAGAAGCTTTACAGAGTATTAGTAGACGCTGGTGACATGACTAGTCTGCAGAGAGCATAGGCAACTCTACAACACGTGGAGTGCAGTGGGCAAAAAGTGCCCAAACAAGTACAAGAAGCCACGATAGGACTCCATGATCATAGGCATTACATATTTTGAATGGGAAAACTTTGTCAAAGTTTAATCATTGATGTTAGCAAGAAGACGTTAGTTTAATATATTGGAATTGGAAAACCTTGTCAAAATTTGCTCATTGATGTTAGCCAGAAGACATGCATTTGATATTTTTGAGTGGGACGCCCTTTGTTGTGAGCAGCGTCGATCGTTTTTTCCTATTCCTGTGTTCAGTTTAGAAGTAAATAGTTACTCTGCTGAGATATTCCTGTGTTAAGAGTTTGTTCTCAATATTGTCTATGTAATGCCAGGCCTTGTGTTTGATTGCAAAGTTGAGCATGGAATGTTGTGGCATGCGGCATCACGAGCTGTTCACCGTGCCTCCTGAGAATAATGCTTCGTATTCTTTTGCATGCCGATATAATGCCGGTGATTTGCTTGTTAAGAAGATCATCTTCTTCTGTTGTTTCCGTGCATAAGAAGTTCATCGTCTTATGTTTCATTCATAGCCTATACGACAATTCGGGTAGGTTAGACGTGAAACCATATGATCTTCCGACCAACTCATCATCTAAGGCCGTGACTGGATCGTCGTTTTCCAACCAAAACCGCTTGTAAAACTGGCGCTTGTTAATAAAAGCAGATGGTCTCAGGCGAAGCGCTTGGTGGGTCGATTTCGACTAGTAAAATATACACTGGTCTCTCAAATTACACGCGTAACCCGCCGGTTTTACTTACAGACCTCGGGCCCTCAGTTTCATTACGCCTGTATTTTATGCGTTGTTTCCGATGACGAGTAAATTACACTTGTATGTTAATACAGGTGTGAAATAAACCAGAGCTCCCAAGCGTGGCCTTATCTCAGTCTCTCGAAGGTGCTCATAGGTGTCCGATGATCCTGGCTTCCTGAATGAGCAGCGGGCACTGTATCAGACCATCCGTAGGGCCCATGAGGCCCTCTCCGTCGTCCTTCGAGTTGTTGCACTCGCCGTGGCACCGAGCATTGTTAACATGGTCAACGAACATGAGGATTCAGGAGATGACTTTATTTTGATTGGATGACAGTAGGGACCCACTAGGGCCATAGCCGTACGTATGCAAGTGCCTCCTTATTATGTACAACTATATATTTTTTTGCTTCCTCCTGGTTTCCTGACATCATGGTCCCACACCATTGTCAACCTATGTAGTCAATATAAACGAGAGAATTGCACAAGGTGCGCCTGACAGCTGGGACCAAGCAGCTCGAGCAGTATTTGTGTTTTTGAGGCGTGAGCACTGCAGAGCTTTTCTTGGCGATGTTTTTGTTGTTGTTCAGAGGAGAGTAGGGTATTAACTGGGCGGGTTGTGGCCCGTCTAGCCCAGGCCAGATATCCAACCCAGATATTAATTTTTTTCAAAATGAAAATGGCTAGCCCAGCTATACTTTTTTTAGGAATACCCACGCAAGGCCAACTTGTTATTCTCCGCCCCGCTGGGCTGCAAATCTTCCCTAGGAGGGATGCATTAGGCTTAACAGGAAAATGGGCTTTAAAAATAATAAATGGGATGTAATTATAAAAACTGGGCAGTAACTACAAAAAAATGCACCAAACACGACACTACTAGGGAAAACCTTATACACAAAACTTTAGTTGTAGTGCGTGTCAAAAAAGCACGCTGGTGCTAACTAGCAGTAGGGCGCCGCTGTAAACGGCGCTACAGATACAATTGTAGCAGTAGCACACCTGAAGATAAAAGCGCTGCTACTAAAATTCCCACAGCTTAGCCGATAGGCTACACATAGTAGTAGCAATCTACATAGAACCGCACTACCTCTACTTGCTTTGTAGCAGCGCGTGTACGATGCAATGCGCTACTGCTAAAGGAAATAAAATTAAATGGAAAGCAAATAGAAAAGTAAATGAAAATGAAAGAAATAGAAAAAGGTGAAAGGAAAAAAATAAAATGTGAAGAAAAATAAATGAAAAGGGAAAAAAGAGAAAGGAATAGTAGTAGCGCGTATCGAGGAAAACGCTGTAGCTATCTTAGCAGTAGCGTGTTTCCTGGAACGCGCTACTGCTACTTCTGACTTAACCGCGCGATCGTTCTTCCCCACGGCCACTTGCCCCAAATCAAACTCCTCCCGCTGTCGCCGCCGCCGTCGCCCGTCGGCCGCCGCGCGCTCTCCCGTCGCTCTCCGCACACCCTCGACGCCGCCCCCGACCCCGGATTCGACGCCGCCCCTGACCCCGACCTGGACGCCACCCCCGACCCCGACCTCGACGCCGTCCTCTGCCGCACGCCTGAGCCCCGACCCCGACCTCGACGCCGCCTGCCCCTCTCTCGCCGCAGGCACCCGAGGTGAGCACGCCTGCTCCTCCCCCTCCCCTACCTCTGCCTAGATAGGGTTCTTCAAATTTTTGTTGCATCAAATTAGTTAGGGTTCATCTATGGGTGGAAATGAATCGGATATAGATGCGGCTGGGATGTTTTCTTAGATGATGAATAAACACTAGTGTAATGCATAATAAGAGTAAAATTTGACCACTTATTTCACTTTTAAGTTGAATTAATAGAACTAGTTAAAGCAATTTTTCCCGCATCAACGTCGACGATGCCTATTGGATTTTCTGAAATTTAAGATCCGGGATTCGAAACAATATCATAACCTGCATCATGCAATAAATTTTCAAGCTGTACATTTGTCCTGTTGTATTTCTTAAGAAAGGATTTGGTCAAACATTTTGCTTAGTTAGACTTCAGACAAGTTATATATGCAGAGTAAAAGGATAATCCCTCCGTACCAGTGCATTGCCTGATATATTAACTCAAGTACTAGGCACGAACAAACGGGCTCAATTCTGTGCTCATCCTGGTGTAGTAGTAGTAGTAGTACTAGGCAATGCAGTTGACGGGTGACCTTGACGAGCGGCGACCGAGCGAATTGAACCGTGCTCGGCACGGTAAAGTGACATTGCCTTTGTTGCAATCAATAACAGCCCCTGCAGTATTCAAAAAGGGTCTACCAAGAATAATTGACATACTATCGTCCTCGGGAGTATCAAGAATAACAAAGTCCGTTAAGATAGTGACATTTGCAACCATAACAGGCACATCCTCACAAATACCGACAGGTATAGCAGTTGATTTATCAGCCATTTGCAAAGATATTTCAGTAGGTGTCAACTTATTCAATTCAAGTCTACGATATAAAGAGAGAGGCATAACACTAACACTGGCTCCAAGATCACATAAAGCAGTTTTAACATAGTTTCTTTTAATGGAGCATGGTATAGTTGGTACTCCTGGATCTCCAAGTTTCTTAGGTATTCCACCCTAAAGTTTAATTAGCAAGCATGGTGGAAATTTCAGCTTCCGGTATCTTTCTTTTATTTGTAATAATATCCTTTATATATTTAGCATAAGGATTCACTTTAAGCATATCAGTTAAACGAATAAGCAAAAAGATAGGTCTAATCATTTCAGCGAAGCACTCAAAATCCTCATCATCCTTTTTCTTGGATGGTTTAGGAGGAAAGGGCATGGGTTTCTGAACCCATGGTTCTCTTTCTTTACCGTGCTTCCTAGAAACAAAGTCTCTCTTATCATAACATTGATTCTTTGATTGTGGGTTATCAAGATCAACAGCAGGTTCAATCTCTACATCATTATTATTGCTAGGTTGAGCATCAACATGAACATTATCATTAACATTGTCACTATGTTCATGTTCATCACCAGATTTTGTTTCAGCATCAGAAATAGAAATATCATTGGGATTCTCAGGTGTGTCTGCAAAGGTTCAGTAGAAGCATGCAAAGTCCTATTATTTTTCTTTTTCTTCTTTTAGAGGGACTAGGTGCATCTACATTATTTCTCTGAGAATCTTGCTCAATTCTCTTAGGGTGGCCTTCAGGATACAAAGGTTCCAGAGTCATTTTACCCGTTCTAGTAGCCACTCTAATAGCAAAATCATGTTTATTATTTAATTCATCGAGCAAATCACTTTGAGCTTTAAGTACTTGTTCTGCTTGAGTGGTAACCATAGAAGCATATTTACTAATGAGCTTAAGTTCACCTTTAAGTCTAGCCATATAATCACTCAAGTGTCCAATGATGTAAGCATTACTCTTTAATTCTCTACCAACATAAGCATTGGAATTTTCTTGTCTAGCCATAAAGTCATCAAATTCATCCAAACATTGGCTAGGAAACTTAGTAGACGGGATTTCAACTTTATCATATCTATAGAGAGAATTTACCTTCACTACCTGTGTCGAGTTATCAAGACCATGTGTTTCTTCAATAGGTGGTATATTAAGACCATGTATTTCTTCAACAGGATGTAAATTCTTAACATCTTTAGCTTTAATACCTTTCTCTTTCATTGATTTCTTTGCCTCTTGCATATCTTCTGGACTGAGAAATAGAACACCTCTCTTCTTCGGAGTTGGTTTAAGAGTTGGCTCAGGAATTGGCTCAGGAGTTGGCTCCGGAATTGGCTCAGGAGTTGGCTCAGGAAGTGTCCAATTATTTTCATTAGCCAACATATTATTCAATAGCAATTCAGCTTGATCAACTGTTCTTTCCCTGAAAACACAACTAGCACAACTATTCAAGTGGTCCTTGGAAGCATCGGTTAGTCCATTATAAAAGATATCAAGTATTTCATTTTTCTTAAGAGGATGATCAGGCAAAGCACTAAGTAACTGGAGAAGCCTCCCCCAAGCTTGTGGGAGACTCTCATCTTTAATTTGCACAAAATTATATATTTCCCTTAAAGCAGCTTGTTTCTTATGAGCAGGGAAATATTTAGTAGAGAAGTAATAAATCATATCCTGGGGACTACGCATACAACCAGGATCAAGAGAATTAAACCAAGTTTTAGCATCACCCTTTAATGAGAATGGAAATATCTTAAGGATATAGTAGTAACGAGATTTCTCATCATTAGTGAACAGGGTGGCTATATCATTTAACTTAGTAAGATGTGCCACAATAGTTTCATATTCATAGCCATAAAAAGGATCAGATTCAACCAAAGTAATTATCTCAGGATTGACAGAGAATTCATAATCCTTATCAGTAACAAAGATAGGTGAAGTAGCAAAAGCAGGTCATATTTCATTCTAGCATTCAGAGTTTTCTGTTTCAGTTTAGCTAATAACTTCTTAAGATCAGATCTATCATTGCAAGCAAGAAAATCTCTTGCAGTTTCTTCATCCATAACATAACCCTCTGGAACAACAGGCAATTCATATTTAGGGGGAGAACCTTCATCATCACTATCTTCAATAATATCAGTTTCAAGAATTTCATTCTCTTTAACCCTAGCAAGTTGTTCATCAAGATATTCACCTAATGGCACGGTAGTATCAAGCATAGAAGTAGTTTCATCATATGTATCATGCATAGCAGAAGTGGCATCATCAATAACATGTGACATATCAGAATTAATAGCAGAAGCAGGTTTAGGTGTCGCAAGCTTACTCATAACAGAAGGAGAATCAAGTGCAGAGCTAGATGGCAGCTCCTTACCTCCCCTCGTAGTTGAGGGATAAATCTTAGTTCTTTCGTCTTTCAAGTTCCTCATAGTGATCAGCAGATATAAATCCGAAGTGACTCAAAGAATAGAGCTATGCTCCCCGGCAACGGTGCCAGAAAATAGTCTTGATAACCCACAAGTATAGGGGATCGCAACAGTTTTCGAGGGTAGAGTATTCAACCCAAATTTGTTGATTCGACACAAGGGGAGCCAAAGAATATTCTCAAGTATTAGAAGTTGAGTTGTCAATTCAACCACACCTGGATAACTTAGTATCTGCAGCAAAGTATTTAGTAGCAAAGTAGTATGGAAGTAACGGTAACAGTAGCAAAAGTAAAGGTAGCAATTTTGTAGTAATTGTAACAGTAGCAACGGTAAAGTAAATAAGCAAAGCACAATATGTGAAAAGCTCATAGGCATTGGATCAGTGATGGATAATTATGTCAGATGCGATTCCTCATGTAATAGTTATAACATAGGGTGACCTAGAACTAGCTCCAGTTCATCAATGTAATGTAGGCATGTATTCCGAATATACCGAATATAGTCATACGTGCTTATGTAAAAGAACTTGCATGACATCTTTTGTCCTACCCACCCGTGGCAGCGGGGTCCTAGTGGAAACTAAGGGATATTAAGGCCTCCTTTTAATAGAGTACCGGACCAAAGCATTAGCACTTAGTGAATACATGAACTCCTCAAACTACGGTCATCACCGAGAAGTATCCCGATTATTGTCACTTCGGGTTGTCGGATCATAACACATAATAGGTGACTATAGACTTGCAACATAGGATCAAGAACTCACATATATTCATGAAAACATAATAGGTTCAGATCTGAAATCATGGCACTCGGGCCCTAGTGACAAGCACTAAGCATAGCAAAGTCATAGCAACATCAATCACAGAACATAGTGGATACTAGGGATCAAACCCTAACAAAACTAACTTGATTACATGGTAAATCTCATCCAACCCATCACCGTCCAGCAAGCCTGCGATGGAATTACTCACGCACGGCGGTGAGCATCATGAAATTGGTGATGGAGGATGGTTGATGATGACGACGGCGTCGAATCCCCCTCTCCGGAGCCCCGAACGGACTCCAGATTAGCCCTCCCGAGAGAGATTAGGGCTTGGCGGCGGCTCCGTATCGTAAAACGCGATGAATCTTTCTCTCTGAGTTTTTTCTCCGCGAAAGCAAATATATGGAGTTGGAGTTGAGGTCGGTGGACGTCCAGGGGGGGCACGAGGCAAGGGGCGCGCCCTAGGGGAGGGGGCGCGCCCCCACCCTCATGGACAGGGTGTGGTCCCCCTGACGCTGATTCTTTCGCCATTATTCTTTTTTAATTCTGAAAAGTTGCTCCGTGGATTTTCAGGTCATTCCGAGAACTTTTATTTCTGCACAAAAATAACACCATGGCAGTTCTACTGAAAACAGCGTCAGTCCGGGTTAGTTTCATTCAAATCATGCAAGTTAGAGTCCAAAACAAGGGCAAAAGTGTTTGGAAAAGTAGATACGACGGAGACGTATCAATATGTTTGATTAAAGAAGCTTACGTTCGCCTATTTTTCTTATATAATTTTCAAATTCATCAATAAAAGCTACAGAAAAGCTAACCTTGCCTGACCAAATACGGGTCAAATTTGGAAATTGTTCTGTTCATCCCATCCTCTCCTTGCTTTGGATGCCTCATAACTATGCTCATACATATGCTAATAAATTAGCTCAAGTTAACCTATATTTTTTAAAGAACCAAGAGAACCATGCAACTAAGTGCTGCAAATACATACAAATGTTTTTCTTCATAAATAGTGGCATAAGTAGTATTACCATTATCTTTTCTGAGAAGCACGACAAAGACATAAAATTTTAGTATAACTTATTAACCTTACTGAGCATCATAATATGACCAACTGTGAGATTAATTATCTAATGCTATATATGTTTTTCCACATGTTTCAGATGCCTGAATCATTCCCCGAAAAAGAAGACGTCCTAAATCTTAGAGGCCACTATATAACATGTTTAGCTATCCAGATTGCCAGATCTGCAAAATCAATCAGTAGATGGTCAATCACTTACCACATGCAATTTAATCATCCCAGCTTAACATGCATACAATAGTGGAGGAAGCTCATCTGATTAGAGATCCGACTATGCCTAGGGCGGCGCATAGTCTGGCCCCTGCTGCATAGGGAGGCGGCGCCTGGATCTGATTAGAGAGCCACACATGGAGACACATGAGCACGTCTGCACGGGCGCAAGTGTAACAATCCCTGAAGGTAAAAGAATCAGCAGATATCATCTAAACAAACAAAATCAAAATTAGCAACCTCCAGGATGTAAACTAACCTGCAACAGTTCAAGTGACAGCAGCCTTGTCTTAATAGAAATCTCATACTTTCTTCTGCCATGCTCATCTAGGAGGATGGGACGAAAAAGGTGAAAGAAGAAAAGGTGATACTCTACTCAAGTCTCTCTTTTTGCAGGGAGGAACAGGAACCTAGGAGTCGAGGTAAGTGCCGGAGCTGATGACGCCGCTCGCCAGGATCCCAACCCTGAAAGCTTCCACGATAGGTAAGCACCAGCGCCTCCAGGGAGTACTCCGTCACGGCGCCCGCCCTGTCTCCCCCGTCTGCAGCGGGTTAAGCCCCGTCGCTCCCGGGATCTGTAGCAAATTAAGCCCCAGATCTGCCCGGCGGCCTCCGTGACGACGACGAGGTGAGAAGAGAGCACCCAGGTTGAGCAGAGGGTTTGAGCGTGTGGGGGCAGCAAGCCAGCAGGGTAGTGCGCGGGGGGGGCAGGGTAGCGCAGACGCCGGGTGGAGAGGCCGGCGGCGGGTGCCCATGGCGGCGCGCGTGGGGAATGAGAAAGGGACTATGGATTTTCCTCTCCCGTGCGTGCTGAGTAATGTGTTGTGGGAAAACATTTCGCGGGCTTTGGGCCAAAAGGGGGCGCTAAAACTTCTATACGCACGCGCTAGCCCATTTCCCGCAGGCGGTTGGTCGGGGTTATTTCCCGACCGATGTATGGATGGGCATTAGAGCTTTCCCAACCCATCATTTGACAATAATTGTGCTAACATTCCCGACTGACTGTCCGTTCCTATTTACAAGCTTTCCCGACCGATTGTTCGTCACAAGTTTTTCCATCCAACAGTCCGTCGGCGAAGTGACTTTTCTTAAGACACGTCTGTAGGAAATGTAGTGTCATGGTGTAGTGTGTTATGATCTGTTAACCCCGAAGTGACAACAATCTGGATATTTACCGGTGATGACGGTAGTTTGTTGAGTTCATGTATTCACTAAGTGTTAATGCTTTGGTCTGGTACTCTATTAAAAGGAGGCCTTAATATCCCTTAGTTTCCAATAGGACCCCGCTGCCACGGGAGGGTAGGAAAAAAGAGGTCATGCAAGTTCTTTTCCATAAGCATGTATGACTATATTCGGAATACATGCCTACATTATAATGATGAACTAGAGCTAGTTCTGTGTCACCCTATGTTATAACTATTGCATGAGGAATCGCATCCGACATAATTATCCATCACTGATCCAATGCCTACGAGCTTTTCACATATTGCTCTTTGCTTAGTTACTTTACCGTTGCCACTTTTACAATTACTACAAAACTGCTACTGTTACTTTTGCCACTGTTACCGTTACTTCCATACTACTTTGCTACTAAATACTTTGCTGCAGACATTAAGTTATCCAGGTGTGGTTGAATTGACAACTCAACTGCTAATACTTGAGAATATTCTTTGGCTCCCCTTGTGTCGAATCAATAAATTTGGGTTGAATACTCAACCCTCGAAAACTGTTGCGATCCTCTATACTTGTGGGTTATCAAGACTATTTTCTGGCGCCGTTGCCGGGGAGCATAGCTCTATTCTTTGAGTCACTTGGGATTTATATCTGCTGATCACTATGAGGAACTTGAAAGACGAAAGAACTAAGATTTATCCCTCAACTACGAGGGGAGGTAAGGAACTGCCATCTAGCTCTGCACTTGATTCTCCTTCTGTTATGAGTAAACTTGCGACACCTAAACCTGCTTCTGTTATTAATTCTGATATGTCGCATGTTATTGATGATGCCACTTCTGCTATGCATGATACTTATGATGAAACTACTTCTATGCTTGATACTACTGTGCCATTAGGTGAATTTCTGGATGAACGACTTGCTAGGGCTAGAGAGAATGAAATAAATGAAACTGATATTATTGATGAAAGTGATGATGAAGATTCTCCCCCTAAATATGAATTGCTTGTTGTGCCTGAGGGTTATGTTATGGATGAAGAAACTGCTAGAGATTTTCTTGCTTGCAATGATAGATCTGATCTTAAGAAGTTACTAGCTAAGCTTTTAAACAAAAATCTCTGAATGCTAGAATGAAATGTGACCCTGCTTTTGCTACTTCACCTATCTGTGTTACTCATAAGGATTATGATTTCTCTGTCGATCCTGAGATAATTACTTTGGTTGAATCTGATCCTTTTTATGGTTATGAATCTGAACTGTCGTGGCACATCTTACTAAGTTAAATGATATAGCCACCCTGTTCACTAATGATGAGAAATCCCGCTACTACTATATCCTTAAGATATTTCCATTCTCATTAAAGGGTGATGCTAATACATGGTTTAATTCGCTTGATCCTAGTTGTGTGCATAGTCCCCAGGATATGATTTACTACTTCTCTGCTAAATATTTCCCTGCTCATAAGAAACATGCTGCCTTAAGGGAAATATATAATTTTGTGCAAATTGAAGAAGAGAGTCTCCCACAAGCTTAGGGGAGGCTTATCCGATTACTTAATGCTTTGTCTGATCATCCTCTTAAGAAAAATGAAATACTTGATATCTTTTATTATGGACTAACCGATGCTTCCAGAGACCACCTGGATAGTTGTGTTGGTTGTGTTTTCAGGGAAAGAACTGTCGATTAAGCTGAATTGCTATTGAATAATATGTTGACTAATGAAAATAATTGGACACTTCCTGAACCAACTCCTAAGGCAACTCCGAAGAAAAGAGGTGTTCTATTTCTCAGTCCAGAAGATATGCAAGAGGCAAAGATATCTATGAAAGAAAAAGGTATTAAAGCTGAAGATGTTAAGAATTTACCTCCTGTTGAAGAAATACATGGCCTTAATATACCACCTATTGAAGAAATACATGGTCTTGATAACCCGACACAGGTAGTAAAGGTAAATTCTCTCTATAGATATGATAAAGTTGAAATCTGTCTACTAAGTTTGCTAGCCAATGTTTGGATGAATTTGATGACTTTATGGCTAGACAAGAAAACTTCAATGCTTATGTTGGTAGACAATTGAAAAGTAATGCTTATATGATTGGACACTTGAGTGATTATATGGCTAGAGTTAAAGGTGAACTTAAACTCATTAGTAAACATGCTTCTATGGTTACCACTCAAGTAGAACAAGTGCTCAAGGCTCAGAATGATTTGCTCAATGAATTAAATAATAAGAAACATGACTTTCTGTTAGAGTAGCAACTAGAACGGGTAAAATGACTCAGGAACCTTTGTATCTTGAGGGCCACCCTAAGAGAATTGAGCAAGATTCTCAGAGAAAGAATGTGGATGCACCTAGTACTTCTAAGAAGAAGAAGAAAATTGATAGGACTTTGCATGCTTCTAGTGAACCTGTTGTAGACACACCTGAGAATCCCAATGATATTTCTATTTCTGATGCTGAGAGACAAATTGGTGATGAACATGAACCTAGTGATAATATTGATGATAATGTTCATGTTGATGCTCAACCTAGCAATAATAATGATGTAGAGATTGAACCTGCTGTTGATCTTGATAACCCACAATCAAAGAATCAACGTTATGATAAGAGAGACTTTGTTGATAGGATGCACAGTAAAGAAAGAGAACCATGGGTTCAGAAACCCATGCCTTTTCCTCCTAAGCCATCCAAGAAAAAGGATGATGAGGATTTTGAGCGCTTTGCTGAAATGATTAGACCTATCTTTTTGCGCATGCGTTTAACTGATATGCTTAAAGTGAATCCTTATGCTAAATACATGAAAGATATTATTACAAATAAAAGAAAGGTACCGGAAGCTGAAATTTCCACCATGCTTGCTAATTATACTTTTAAAGGTGGAATACCTAAGAAACTAGGAGATCCAGGAGTACCAACTATACCATGCTCCATTAAAAGAAACTATGTTAAAACTGCTTTATGTGATCTTGGAGCTGGTGTTAGTGTTATGCCTCTCTCTTTATATCGTAGACTTGAATTGAATAAGTTGACACCTACTGAAATATCTTTGCAAATGACTGATAAATCAACCGCTATACCTGTCGGCATTTGTGAGGATGTGCCTGTTGTAGTTGCAAACGTTACTATCTTAACGGACTTTGTTATTCTTGATATTCCCGAGGACGATAGTACGTCGATTATCCTTGGTAGACCCTTTTTGAATACTGCAGGGGCTGTTATTGATTGCAACAAAAGCAATGTCACTTTTCATGTTAATGGTAATGAGCATACGGTACACTTTCCGAGGAAACAACCTCAAGTTCATAGTATCAATTCTATTGGAAAAATTCCATCAATCATTATTGGAGGTTTTTAATTTCCTCTTCCTACTGTCAAGAAGAAATATGATATTCTTATTATTGGGGATGTGCATATCCCTGTTGAGGTAACCTAGTGTTATTCGAAATTTCTCCGGTTTCATGTTATTCGGAATGAGTTTGTTAACAAGACTTGATCAACCTTGTTAGTGGAGTCCTTTTGATGAGCATGAGATGGATGAAGTTAGAAAGCACAACCTTCTGTACCCTCTTTTTACTTTGTGTTATTTAGAATAAATAAAGCAAAAATAGTAGTTTCTGTCTGTTTTCTGAATTATCCATGCAATAAAAAATACCCCGAAAATAAAAGTTCTCCAAATGCCCTGAAAATTAAATATGATTTTTCTGGAATATTTGAGAATATCTGGCACTGAGAACACAGTAGGGGGAGCAAGCACCTGGCCACGAGGGTCCAGAGCGCGCCCACCCCCCTGGGGCGCGCCCCCTGCCTCGTGGGCCCATGGTGGCCCCCCTCCACTTATTCCTGCACCCATACTCTTCTTCTTCCTCCCAAAAAATTCACTATCCAGCTCAAGCACGAGTTCTAGCTCATCTTGCTGCCATTTTCGATCTCCTTGCTCAAAGCTCCATTCACAAAACTGCTTTGGGGGATTGTTCTTTGGTATGTGACTCCTCCAATGGTCCAATTAGTTTTTGTTCTAGTGCTTTATTCATTGCAAATTTTTGCTGCCTACGTGACCCTGTTCTTGAGCTTGCATGTCAAATTTATATGGTCCCAAGTAGTTCTAATGCATGATATAATCTCTAGGCACTTGTGTAAGTAGTTGCTATCAATTTTGTTGAGTTTGTTTCACTTTTATT
Source organism: Aegilops tauschii subsp. strangulata (assembly GCF_002575655.3). NCBI lineage: Eukaryota > Viridiplantae > Streptophyta > Magnoliopsida > Poales > Poaceae > Aegilops > Aegilops tauschii. Next base: position 466,207,025 of record NC_053036.3, on the reverse strand, counting down.
TTGAGTTACTAAAATTTTCAGAAATTTTTCGAAGGAAGAAATATGTCTAGGAAAATGTACCAAGGTGGTTCTTCAAGGAAGCAAGGACCCAGGCTCGCAATACATGAGCAGGACGATGAACCACCGAGGGAAGCTTACGTGCGGCCTTGTGAATGGCCGTCAGAGGAGTTTATGGTCAAAGCGGGCATCAAGGATGAATTTGATGCATATGTGCGTAATGCTGATCATGAGGACTTCATGCAAGATAAGTGCCCTCAATACTACCATTTAACTGATTCCTTTGTGAGAAGGTTTAAATTTACATCTTCGCGCAATTCTCACAATGTCCTGTTTGATCTTTATGATAAATCATATACCATGGACCTAGAAGATTTTACTACTGCTTGTAAACTCCCGCAGTGGGGCAATGTCAATGAACCTCGTAAATCTGAATATAAAGACTTTCTTGCTAGTATCACTGTGGGAGAATCCAGAGAAATAGCACAAGCTATCATAGGGAGCATTCATTTTCCTGCTATACATTATTTTGCTCTCTTCATAGGTAGATGCATTAACGGTAAAGATGAAGCTTGTCATATGTGTGTTCCGGATCTTAGTGTTCTCAAGAGTGCTGTATTAGGTGATAAACAATATAACTTGGGGGCAATTGTTGCACGTAGGTTGCATAATAATGGTTTAGATGGAGACTTGTTTGGAGGGATTTATGCAACCCGTGTGGCTAATTATCTTGGTATACCCATACATGAAGGGGATATGGAGTTGCCTCCTACTTATTTAGATTATAATGCCATGGTTAACCATCAGTTTCTTGAGAGGAATGAACAAATCCTCCAGTATCAAGTAATCTTTGACAGACGTCACGCTATCCATAGTACTCTCCCTGCTCCTGCTTTCTTTGACTATTAGGCAAAAAGAAGAAATGTTATAACCAGGGAGGAGGCGAACGAGTATGAGAGGAGGACGGAGGCAGCTCGCCTCCAGGCTGCAGCTCGTGAGGCAATGGCTGCTGCATCTCAGTATGACCCCAGTTACAACTTCGGATATCCGCCAGGCCATCCATGGGCGTAGACCAACTTAGGCCAAAAGCCTAAGCTTGGGGGAGTACGTATTTCTCACCGACATTACATTTATGTTCACACACTCATTCTAGTTGTTGGTGCTCATACTTTTTCATTGTACTATCCATGCTAGTTTATTTTCTTTTTCTCGCTTTCTTCTTGTGTGTTTAAATAACCTTAAGAAAAACAAAAAAATTAGTTGTAGCTTTTAGCTAGTTTACTTTCCATGCTTGTAGTAGTAGTATTAAAAGAAAACCCAAAAAGATTTCTCGTTTTCTTTTGCTTGTTGGGAGCTTTCCCGTGTAAATAGTTTTATTTCTTTTCCTTTCTTTGGGGGTCGAGAGGAGAAGACCATAATGAAAATGTTGAGTGGCTCTTATATGCATTATTGTTGATTTAACCAAGAGCCCATATTACCTTATCTTCTCCCTTGAATTGAATGCTTGCAGATTCCAGCTTAGTCCAATGCACATGCACTATTATTATTATCCACACCGTTCGGTCGTGCAAGTGAAAGGAAATGATGATGATATATGATGGACTGATTGAGATGAGAGAAGCTGGTATGAACTCGACCTCTCTTGTTTTTGTAAATATGATTAGTTCATCGTTCTTGATTCAGCCTATTATGAATAAACATGTTTGCAACGACAATTAGAGATTATAGTTGCTTATGCCATGCTTAATTAGCTAGGAGTTTATAATGGTTTACCTTGTGTGCCAACATGCTATTAAAATGGTTGTGATGTGGTATGATAGGGTGGCCTCCTTTGAATGATTCGAGTGACTCGACTTGGCACATGTTCACGCATGTAGTTGAAACAAAATCAACATAGCCTTCACGATATTTATGTTCATGGTGGATTATATCCTACTCATGCTTGCACTCGGTGTTGATTAATTTTAATGCATGTTCATGACTGTTGTCGCTCTCTTTGTTGGTCGCTTCCCAGTCTCTTTCTAGCCTTCACCTGTACTAAGCGGGAATACTGCTTGTGCATCCAAACTCCATAAACCCCAAAGTTATTCCATATGAGTCCACCATACCTTCCTATATGCGGTATCTACCTACCGTTCCAAGTAAATTTGTATGTGCCAAACTCCAAACCTTCAAATGAAATTATGTTTTGTATGCTCGAGCAGCTCATGTATCAACTAGGGCTGTCTGTATCTTCCATGTTAGGCGGGTTATTCTCAAGAGGAGTGGACTCCGCTCCTCATTCACGAGAAAATGGCTGGTCACCGGGATGCCCAGTCCCATGCTCAAATCAAATCAACATAATTGCAAACAAAACTCCCCCAGGATTGTTGTTAGTTGGAGGCACCCGTTGTATCGGGCAAGCCATGGATTGATGCTTGTTGGTGGAGAGGGAGTAAAAACTTTACCATTCTGTTTGGGAACCGCCTATAATGTGTGTAGCATGGAAGATATCGAGATCTCTTGGTTGTTATGTTGACAATGAAAGTATACCGCTCAAAATATTATTTATCTCTATTTCAAAATCGAGCTTTGGCACCTCTACAAATCCCTGCTTCCCTCTGCGAAGGGCCTATCTATTTACTTTTATGTTGGGTCATCACCCTCTTATTAAAAAGCACCCCCTGGAGCGCACTGCTGTCATTTGCATGCATTACTATTAATTTATATTGGGTATGACTATGACTGGATCTCTTTTACAATGAATTACAATGTTTAGTCAGTCCTTGATCTTCATAGGTGCTCTGCATTTATGTTTTGTGGTCTCAGAAAGGCTAGCGAGATACCATCTTGTTATATCATATTATGATTGTTTTGAGAAAGTGTTGTCATCCGAGATTTATTATTATTGCTCGCTAGTTGATTATGCCATTGAGATGAGTAAACATGAGACCTAAGTGTTATTGTGAATATGGTTAGTTCATAATCTTTGCTGAAAACTTGAATGCTGGCTTTACATATTTGCAACAAGAGCAAACAGAGTTTGTAAAAGTTTTTTCTTTATCACTTCCAGTTTGTCAACTGAATTGCTTGAGGACAAGCAAAGGTTTAAGCTTGGGGGAGTTGATACATCTCCATTGTATCTACTTTTCAAAACACTTTTGCCCTTCTTTTGGACTCTAACTTGCATGATTTGAATGGAACTAATCCGGACTGACGCTGTTTTCAGCAGAACTGCCATGGTCTTATTTTTGTGCAGAAATAAAAGTTCTCGGAATGACCTGAAAATCCACGGAGCAACTTTTTGGATTTAATAAAAAATATTGGCGAAATAATTAATGTTAGGGGCCCACACCCTGTCCACGAGGGTGGGGGCACGCCCCCTGCCTCGTGGGCCCCCTGATGATCCACCGACCTCAACTCCAACTCCATATATTCACGTTCGGGGAGAAAAAAATCAGGGAGAAAGATTCATCGCGTTTTACGATACAGAGTCGCCGCCAAGCCCTAAACTCTCTCGGGAGGGCTGATCTGGAGTCCGTTCGGGGCTCCGGAGAGGGGGATTCGTCGTCGTCGTCGTCATCATCAACCATCCTCCATCACCAATTTCATGATGCTCACCGCCGTGCGTGAGTAATTCCATTGTAGGCTTGCTGGACGGTGATGGGTTGGATGAGATTTACCATGTAATCGACTTAGTTTTGTTAGGGTTTGATCCCTAGTATCCACTATGTTCTGAGATTGATGTTGTTATGACTTTGCTATGCTTAATGTTTGTCACAAGGGCCTGAGTGCCATGATTTCAGATCCGAACCTATTATGTTTTAATGAATATATGTGAGTTCTTGATCCTATCTTGCAACTCTATAGTCACCTATTATATGTTATGATCCGTTAACCCCGAAGTGACAATAATCGGGATACTTACCGGTGATGACCGTAGTTTGAGGAGTTCATGTATTCACTAAGTTTTAATGCTTTGGTCCGGTACTCTATTAAAAGGAGGCCCTAATATCCCTTAGTTTCCAATAGGACCCCGCTGCCACGGGAGGGTAGGACAAAAGATGTCATGCAAGTTCTTTTCCATAAGCACGTATGACTATATTCGGAATACATGCCTACATTATATTGATGAACTGGAGCTAGTTCTGTGTCACCCTATGTTATAACTATTGCATGAGGAATCACATCCGACATAATTATCCATCACTGATCCAATGCCTACGAGCTTTTCACATATTGCTCTTTGCTTAGTTACTTTACCGTTGCCACTGTTACAATTACTACAAAACTGCTACTGTTACTTTTGCCACTGTTACCGTTACTTCCATACTACTTTGCTACTAAATACTTTGCTGCAGATATTAAGTTATCCAGGTGTGGTTGAATTGACAACTCAACTGCTAATACTTGAGAATATTCTATGGCTCCCCTTGTGTCGAATCAATAAATTTGGGTTGAATACTCTACCCTCGAAAACTGTTGCGATCCCCTATACTTGTGGGTTATCAGGCGCCGCTCGGAACGCAGAGGCGACGCAGATGCACACGCGCTGGCGGGCAAGTGGTCGAGGACAAGAACCTCGCCAGTTGCGTGCCATACGCACCTGTGACGCCCCCGATTCAATCATACACTAATCATACACGCAAATGTGTACGATCAAGATCAGGGACTCACGGGAAGATATCACAACACAACTCTAGACACAAATCAAAATAAAACAAGCTTTATATTACAAGCCAGGGGCCTCGAGGGCTCGAATACATAGCTCGATACACGAGAGTCAGCGGAAGCAACAATATTTGAGTACATACATAAGTTAAACAAGGATGCCTTAAGAAGGCTAGCACAAAAGCAACAACGATCGAAGTGGCAAGGCCTCCTGCCTGGGACCTCCTAACTACTCCTGGTCGTTGGCGATCTTCACGTAGTAGCATCCATTAGCGGTGGCGTCTGGCTCCAAGGATCGACCATCTAGTTGCAACAACCCGAAAGAAGAAAGAAGGGAGAAAAGGGGGTAGCAAAGCAACAGTGAGTACTCATCCAAAGTACTCACAAGCATCAGATCTATACTAAGTATGCATTGGTATCAAATGGAAGGTTTGTATCCGTGGACTGAACTGCAGAATGCCAGAATAGAGGGGGGAAGGCCTAGCCTATCGAAGACTAGCATCTTCAAGCAGCTCCAAGCATCTTGCAGCATGTAGAAGAGTAAAGAGTAGCATTTTAATATTTAACAAGCATGTTGTAGCATCAACGCCCAGAGATCCTTTCTCGACTCCCTGCAAGAAAGCAATCCCGGGCCACATATCAAGTATCCATTTCTAGTTGTATAAGATCAGGATACAAGTTTGAACGTCCATTACCGTGGACACGGTATTCGAATATATATCTTCCCTGCAGGGGTGCACCACGTTACCCAACACGCTCGATCACTCTGGCCGGACACACCTTTCTGGGGTCAATGCCCGGCCTCGGAAGATCAACACGTCGCAGCTCTACCTAGGCTCAGCAGAGAGGTCCCCGCCGGTCTACATCCTAAGTCTTGGGCCCATCGCCCGCAGCACTCCTGGTCGTTGTGCGACGAGCCGGGACGAGCACCACCTCATACTGGATGGCACTGGCCCGACGGGCCCACGATGCTGAACTGGACGTCTGACAAAGCTTCGGCTGATACTACGACGTCGAGGCCCATAACTATTCTCACGTGGTGGTTAGTGCGTAAAGGCCAGAGGCCAACTCAGAACAAATACCCAAACCATTAGTGCATTGGGGGCTCGCGGAGACGAGCAAAGACTCACGATAATGTGACCTCGTCGCCCCGTCTCGTGGACTTACGGCAAGGGCCCAGACTTCCCGGCCGTGCCACGTGGAAAACTCGCGGGTGCTCTACGGGTCCGCCCGACTTTCACATCAACTCGCGGGTACCCCTCAGGGCCGACCCGACTTCAACAATGGTCTCAAGTAAAGTCAAGGTAACCGTGTGTCCAAAAATCAAGGGGAAAACCCGAGGAACCACCCTCGGTGGATTCCACTCGATGTAATCATCAAGGTGAACGTAAGAGGAACCACCCTCGAGGTTCACACTTGAGGTGTTGCACAACAGAGCCGTATCGGGAATGGTGAAGGAGGAACCACCCTCGTTGACCACGACCGAATAGCTACACTATAGAGATTTCATCAGGAGTGATGTATGAGGTTCCACCCTCGGCACTCGATGGTAACTCTGCAAAGTCGAGCATCAAAAGGGGTGTGATGTGATGTGAGGTGTCGGGCTCTGGTCGTTGATCACGTTGATCGAGGCATCGATGATGAAGCAGGGGCAACAAGGACAAGTGGGGGTCATTGATGGATCACTAACCAACCTATACTAAGCAGTTTAGGATAAACAGGTAGGTAACAATAGCAGGTACAAAAGCAGGCTATGCATCAGAATAGGAGCAATCAATTACAGTAGCAAAATCTAATGCAAGCATGAGATAATGGAATGGGCGGTATCGGGATGATCAAAGGGGGGGCTTGCCTGGAAGCTCCGATAAAAGGGAAGAAGGGTCGTCGTCGACGTAGTCGATCACAGGGGCGGCATCGGTCTCGGGTCTACCGGAGAGAAGAGGGGGAAGAAACAATAAATACAGAGCAAACAAGTGCAATACTAAGCATGACAAGACAAAAAGCTGCACTAGGGGTGTCCTAACGCAGTGCTACACGAGACCGGTGAAGGGGAATAACATCCGGGAAGTTTTCCCGGTTCCGAACGTCTATCAGACAGATGAACGGGAGGGGAAAGGTTTGACGTTTGCTATGCTAGGGACGAGTGGCGAACGAACGGACCGCATATTCGGATTCGTCTCGTCGTTCTGAGCAACTTCGATGTATAAAACTTTTAAATCCAAGCTACGGTTTATTTTATATTATTTTTCAAAGTTTTATCATTTTCCGGATTTTCTGCGTTTATTATTAATTCGAGATATTAAATGGGCTAACATGCTAAGTACACACAGGTGTGTACCCACCAAAGGAAGACATGTGGGGCCCTGGTCAAAGTCAACAGTCAAGTTTTGACTGGTCAAAAGTGTCAGCTGGGACCCACTTGTCATTGACTTGGCTAGTTAAACCTTATTCATTGGAATAGTGCATGGGTCCCGTGTGTCATTTGCAGATAATTTTAACTAGGGGTTATTTAGTGGTGGGGACTAACTGAAAGTGGGCGTTTTGTGCTAGGCTTAGAGCTAAATAGCAAATAGGCCCCTAATCTAAATTGGGATGGCCCGTCCATTGTGTGGTTGTGCATCACGCACAAGCACACACACGCACATGGCCATGACCATGGCGTGGCCAGGATGTGCCAGCGGCAGCTAGCAGCGGCCGTAGGGAAAAGTAGCAGCGGCAAGCAGCAACTAGAAGGCAGCAGCAGTAGCTAACGATGCAGCGGCAGCAGTAAGCACCAGCGGCAGTAGATAGCAGCAGCAGAGCGGCGCGCAGCAACGAACGCAGCAGGGGCGAGCGGGGCACGGCCACATGCAAGCGTCGGGCGCGGGCGCGCGCGCTGTGCAGGGCGCAGCCCAAAGCGGACAGCGGGCGGGGAAGATTAGGGCGGCGCGAGCAACGGCAAGCGCGGCAACAGAGGGAGGAGGAGGCCGGTGGGGTTCCTCACCCACGTTGTAGGGGCACGGGGGCGGCGAGGCACGAGGAAGCGAGCCGGGGAGGAGGTCGGGGACGGCGAGCGACGGGCGGCGCCGGCGATGGGGCGTAGGGGACGACGGGGCGGCGCCGGGTTGGTGACGAGGCGAGGCCGCGGCTTCAGGCGAGCGTCGCGTGAGGGAGGGGAGGGGCGAGGAGGAGTCCGGCGACGAGGCGGCCGGTGACGGGGGCGGGGTCCCGATCCAGATCGGGATCGTGGGAGGGGGTGACGAGGAAGAGGGGTGAATCGAGGGAGGGGAGGAGTGGACCGAGAGGAGGAGTGGGAACGTGGGGGGTTAGGGTTAGAGCATGGGGGGCTGCAGGCTGGGCCGTGTAGTGGGCCAAGGCCCAGGGAAGTAGGGGTGGGTCCTTTTTTTCATAACCTTTTTCCTTTTTCAATTTATTGCCTTTGTTTTCTTTTATTTTAGGGCACTAAGCCACTTTATAAAAAAAAGTTGGTTCACCACCGATATTAAGAAGTGAATAGTTGTCACATGATCAACATTTTATTTAGACGTTAGAAAACTTTTATAGTTTGACTAGATTTTCAATTTTGAATTCGAACGGGATTGAATCATCGCGATGTTAACAGCAGTAATCGCAGTGATGTGGCATCACTAAAGGGAATCACTGTACTTAATTATCCGGACGTCACAGCACCATCGTCCAACTTTCGAGGGCGCATGTGGCAGATGGACAGTCACAGACCACGTCCATCATCGACCTCATGTCCACCAGCACCGGTGATGGACAAGTCATGGACTCCTCCGAGGATGAGTAGGGCATGAGAGGCGACAGCACATTGTGTCCCAAGTGGGCCGGTCAATCTCTCATATTCTACTCTTACTGCTGGAGACCGCACCTTCAATTCACGGGTCTTGAAACCCGCCTGAGGGAGTCCTGGATTAAGGGGTCCTCGGGTGTCCGGCCTGTATGATATGGGCCGGACTGATGGGCCATGAAGATACAAGACAAAAGACTTCCTCCCGTGTCCGGATGGCACTCTCCTTTGCGTGGAGGGCAAGCTTGGCGTTCGGATATGAAGATTCCTTCCTTTGTAAACTGACTGTGTACAACCCTAGGCCCCTCCGGTGTCTATATAAACCGGAGGGTTTAGTCCGTAGAGGCAAGAACAATCATACAGGCTAGACATCTAGGGTTTAGCCATTACGATCTCGTGGTAGATCAACTCTTGTAATACTCATATTCATCAAGATCAATAAAGCAGGAAGTAGGGTATTACCTCCATCGAGAGGGCTCGAACCTGGGTAAACATCGTGTCCCCAGTCTCCTGTTACCATCGGCCTCAGACGCATAGTTCGGGACCCCCCTACCCGAGATCCGCCAGTTTTGACACCGACATTGGTGCTTTCATCGAGAGTTCCACTGTGACGTCGAAGACAGGGTCGATGGCTCGCCTTGTTATCAAGGACAGTATCACCTCCGGAGGAGCCCTGGCCTCAGGCCAAACCCTTCGGCTGGGCGGCTTTACCATGGCCGCCCGTTCGGCCATCAAGCCAATGATGACTTCTCAGGTCATCGAGAATCGTCTCCGTATTGACTCCGAATACTCCAAACGGATGGATCCCGCGGAGTTGTCGTCTTTAAACGAACTTTTGGATCGCATCGCCGCCATGGGAGTCGCTACAAACTATGATCAGATTGGGCTTTGTAACATCCCAATTTTCAATTTGGATGTTTATAAATAGATCATTCATATGCATCCATGATTTATGCATTTTTTGCCTCCATTTATTTTATTTGAATTTTAATCCAAGGAACTTTGAGCAACTCAAGGACCAAAAGAGAGAGTTGGAAGTTTCCCTAAAACTATTTTTGAAAATGTCAAAGTTGAGAATTTGGATCAATTTTGGTTTCATCAAAATTCATTTCCATTATATCAAAAATAAAATAAAGAGAGAAGATAAAATGACTTCTTCGAAATCAGACGGAAAATATTGGAATTTGAATTTGGAATCAAAATATATTTGTTGGGTTTTATTTGCAATTTATTTTATTAGTTTAGCAAAAATGTTTATTTTTTAAAAAAACTTGCATTTTTTGATAAAAGTTCACTAGGTCATATATAAGACCATATAATTATGTGAACATTTTTGTTCAGATCTAAATAATAATTCTGAGAGAGCGAACAATTTATTTATTGATTATCTAGTCTAATATTGTTATTAGTTAAGTTTTCTCTTTGTCAGCCTATTTAGCCCATCTATCTCTTCTATATATTTTTTTCTCCTTTGCCCTTGGCCCAACTTCTCCCACTAAGGCCCAAATCTTTTCAGCCCAACCGATGGCCATCTTCCTCCTCTCATCGTTACATAAACAATGAACACAGAGCAACAGCCATGGACGCCTGTACCTCGATCCCTCCCCTCCTCTCCCTCCCCGCACCCACTAACCCCAGAATCGGTTCCCCTCCCTTCCTTAACACCTCTCTTCCCCATTACCTACACGCTAATGCGCCCTAATGGTCATCTACAGCAACAGAAACGTCCGCCATTAACGCCATAACGCCGATGAACGCCCCGGACTCCTCCAGCCTTCCCTCGTTCCTATATAAGTCCTATTGCGTTTCCCATAGTTCCCTCACCCGATTCCCCCTCTCTGTAGGAGCTATCTCCCTCTGTACCGCGAGGAATTTCTCGCCGGAGTGCGTACAACAGCAGCTGTTCGTCGAAGATTCCGTCATCATCCAGGCATTCCAGGTCCTCTCCTTTCTTCCTTTGTTTAGACCACATCACGGCTCTTCTTTTGAAATTTTAATTCATCCATTTTAATCACCGGAGCGCATTGTACAGGAGCTCTGCGTTTGCCGGTCGTAGTGTACAATTCCGGCGACCTCTCACCGTGTGTACAGGAAGAAATCTACAACCACAACTTGTTCAAGTGGTTCACCTCATCGTCCTCACCGTCCCGCACGTATCCTTCGCCGAAGCACACCGGAGCCGCCTTCTTCCTCGTCTCCGGCGACAAGTCCGGTGAGCACCCAGCCAGCCAATCACAGAGAGCCACTTGTCTCTGCCCGATTTATTTTTCTTTTTCAGGAACTTTTCCAAATTCAGATTCTTTACCTAATCTTCTTTCTAGTATATCTTTTAATCTATAGATCCGATTTAGTTGATTCTTTTTCCTACTAGTTCATAAAAATATCCTCTATCCAGAGAACCAAACGAAAAATATTCTTGGAAATTTTAAATTTTGAATTCAAACAGATCTGAATTCAAACTTCGTTAGGCCGTAACTCGAGTTTCGTAACTCCGTTTTAGGTGATTCTTTTTGCAAATCGAAGCTTGTGACATGTACTTTCTGTTAAAACCAAAACCATTTATTTTTACTGCTGTAAAAATTACGTTCTGTACAGAAACTTTATTTGGTTGTTTTTGGAGTTTTTTTCGAAGTCTTTTATTCGTTTTCTTTTTGATTCTTTTGCTTGATTGCTTATGGGTGCAAATACTTTCTTCGTTAGATCATCCAAAGTGCGAAGCTTGCCACTACGAATCTTTACAGTTCAACGAATGTCAGCAAGACAAGTTCACACTTTGATCATACTTTTCAATACCCAGTTTTTAATATGCATTAGTTTCACCCTCAAAGATTGCATGAGTAGAATTGGGAACATGTGTTTATGCTATGTAGTTCATGTGGTAGGAACCTATGACCTTTGATCACCCCGGGAATATTCGTTATGTCATATATTGCTTAGCCATGCTCGTAGACGGGGATTGGTATGAGTGATCCATGCAAGTTGCGAGAGATAATAATTTTGGGACAACATAAGGTGGCAACTTTAACACACATCTGGGTGGATTGTATGGGGCACATGGAGTAACCAGTGCTTGCTCAAGGGGAATCCCGGAGTACCCGTGTGATTACCCTAGGTCCGCCACCCAGGCTTAAAGGGATCATAAGATACTTCATGACTAGAAACTTCTGTGTGCAGCCACAAGCCATTATGGGCTCTGGCATAGTTGAGTAAGTTGTGTGACCTCTTTCCGTGGTAGACTAGCTGATGTAGGGGAAAGTAGGTGTACCGGTCTACCCAGGGTTAAGGGGAAATGCTTCTGAAAGGCTATGTCTCGATCTTCCGATTATGGAGGTGGTCGAGTCTTGTGGGGAAAAGTGCGCAAACCTATGCAGAGTGTATGAACTAATCATGATTAGCCGTGTCCCCGGTTATGGACAACTTGAGTATCTAGAAGTGAATTATTGGTTGATCTCATCACTCTATTTAATGAAATTATTGGGTTACTAATAACTTGGGAATTTTGGGATTGAGTTGGAGGAACCTTCTCAATAATGGCATTTTAATTTAGTAGTAAATAAAAATTTATTCCTTTGTCGTAGGAAAAAATCAGCTTTATGCAAAGTTAAACTTAGAGCCTCCATCAGCCAGATATGCATGTAGTGATAGATATTGTTCATCATTATTCTACAGTGTGAAATTGCCAGCATATTCCATGTGCTGACCTACACGGCTGCAACGTCTCATGTTGCAGACTTTTCCAACGAGGATTAAGGTGCGATAGGTCGTTGTTCTGCACTCAGTTTGCCGTGGAGTTGGATGGACTCATTTACCTTCGATGCTTCCGCAGTTATTTTTATTTAGATGGCCTTTGGCAATATTATTGTAATAAATACTCTTTGAGGATCTCGATGTAATAAAGTGTGTATTTGAACTCCGTTATAATTCCTTGAGTACTGTGTGTGTCAGCATACCGATCAGGGATGACACTTAAGATCAGGGATGACACTTAAGCACAGAGACTTCGATCCATTTGGGTCAGGTCGCTACAGGCTTAAACCCGATCAGAGAGAAATCAAATCTCCGCCGATCACCCATCAGATAGCGGTCGTAGAGGAACAAAACAACAGCTCTTCCCCTATGTTGAAGACAAGCTATGTTCGGATTTCCGAGTTCCAAGAGCCGGACACCCATTTGCGGGATGACACTCCGAACCCCTCGAACTTCGAACCGGGCGCCGAGCCTGGAAAATCATCTGACATCCCGGAGCCCGAACTAATAAACTCGGAAGTTTTTCAAACTCCGGACCCCACATCGGGTCAGGGTTCGGATTTAAAGCCACGCACCCACCATAAGCAATATTCGCCAAGCAATTCCGGCCCTCCGGATATATGCGACCTCATGTACGTACGACAGCAGGCTCAGGAAGCAGTCCATCACTTTTGGGCCAGATTCCTCCTTGTCAAAGACAAGATTAAAGATTGCCGCGACGAGGACGCGATTTCAGTATTCTGCAATAATTGCACGGACGAAGGAATCCTCAACGCCATCAACCGTCGTCGTGTATTACACTTCGCTGACTTGGCGACCATAGTACAGAAGTACTGCGCAATGGAAAGCGCCTGGAAAACCTAGACAGCTTGCTGGGAACCACCAGTCTACACTCAACCCCTCTGGCGGGCAAAAAGGATGCACCCTCGCGGGGCACCCGACCCCATAGCGAAGAAAACTAAGCTCATTACGGGACGCAGAACTGTTCTGGAAGGATGGCTCGATAGGCCATGCAAAATACACACAACACCGGATACCACACCAACCCACAGCCCTAGAGCATGTTGGATACTCCGGCAGGTGGCCAAGAGCGGCGAGGATATCCTCACCAAAAACACCCCAGAGCAACGCCCCCCGCTGGACGACGACCTCAGCATATTGACGGTCTTCGAGACTTTCGCCTCAAACAATCGGCGCAAGAGGGCACTCTGCGACCTCGCCGAAGTCTGCCAAGTCGCAGCAATAAACCCCTGGAATGACACGGCCATAACCTTCAATGCCAGTGACGAACCAAAATTCCGGTCAGTCCGGCCACCAGCCGCCTTGGTCCTCAATCCAATTGTGGATGGCTTTCGGCTCACTAAAGTGCTCATGGACGGCGGCAGTGGGCTAAACCTCATCTACGAGGACACGCTCAATAAAATGGAAATAGACAGGAGCCGCATCGAACAAAGCAATACGACCTTCCGGGGAATCATTCCTAGCCGGGAGGCGCGATGCGCGGGGAAAATTACACTCGATGTGGTATTCGGCACGCCGGAGAACTATCGGTCCGAAGAGATAACCTTCCAGGTGGCCCCTTTCAACAGCGGATATCACGCCCTATTGGGGCGAGACGCATTCATGCGCTTTCAAGCTATACCACACCACATGTATATGAAACTCAAGATGCCCGGGCCTGATACGTCTCCGTCGTATCTATAATTTTTTATTGTTTCATGCTAATATTCTTTAACTTTCATATACTTTTGGCAACCTTTTATACTATTTTTGGGACTAACATATTGAACTAGTGCCCAGTGCCAGTTCATGTTTGTTGCAAGTTTTATGTTTCGCAGAAACCCCATATCAAACGGAGTCCAAACGGGATAAAAATGGATGGAGAATATTTTTGGAATATTTGTGATTTTTGGGAAGAAGAATCAACGCGAGACGGTGCCCGAGGGGGCCACGAGGCAGGGGGCATGCCCCAGGGGGGCAGGCAGGCCCCTGACCCTCGTGGGCACCCCGTAAGGCGGTTGACGCTCTTCCTTTTCCGCAAGAACGCTAATTTTCGTAGAAAAATCTGGGCGAAGGTTTCAACCCAATCGGAGTTACGGATCTCCGGATATAAAAGAAACGGCGAAAGGGCAGAATCCAAGAGCGCAAAAACAGAGAGAGACAGAGAGACAGATCCAATCTCGGAGGGGCTCTCGCCCCTCCCGTGCCATGGGAGCCAAGGGCCAGAGGGGAAACCCTTCTCCCATCTAGGGAGAAGGTCAAGGAAGAAGAAGAAGAAGAAGAAGGGGGGCTCTCTCCCCCTTGCTTTCGGTGGCGCCGGAACGCCGCCGGGGGCCATCATCATCACCGCGATCTACACCAACACCTCCATCATCTTCACCAACATCTCCATCACCTTCCCCCATCTATATTCAGCGGTCCACTCTCCCACAACCCGCTGTACCCTCTACTTGAACATGGTGCTTTATGCTTCATATTATTATCCAATGATGTGTTGCCATCCTATGATGTCTAAGTAGATTTTTGTTGTCCTATCGGTGATTGATGAATTGCTATGATTGGTTTAATTTGCTTGTGGTCATGTTGCTGTCCTATTGTGCCCTCCGTGTCGCGCAGGCGTTAGGGATTCCCGTTGTAGGGTGTTGCAATACGTTGATGATTCGCTTATAGTGGGTTGTTTGAGTGACAGAAGCATAAACCCGAGTAAGGGGGTTGTGGCGTATGGGATAAAGGGGACTTGATATGTTAATGCTATGGTTGGGTTTTACCTTAATGATCTTTAGTAGTTGCGGATGCTTGCTAGAGTTCCAATCATAAGTGCATATGATCCAAGAAGAGAAAGTATGTTAGCTTATGCCTCTCCCACATAAAACTTGCTATCGGTCTAGTAAAGTAGTCAATTGCTTAGGGACAATTTCACAACTCCTACCACCACTTTTCCACACTCGCTATATTTACTTTATTGCTTCTTTATCTAAACAGCGCCTAGTTTATATTTACGTGCTCTTTATTATCTTGCAAACCTATCCAACAACACCTACAAAGTCCTTCTAGTTTCATACTTGTTTTAGGTAAAGCGAACGTTAAGCGTGCGTAGAGTTGTATCGGTGGTCGATAGAACTTGAGGGAATATTTGTTCTACCTTTAGCTCCTCGTTGGGTTCGACACTCTTACTTATCGAAAGAGGCTACAATTGATCCCCTATACTTGTGGGTTATCAAGACCTTTTTCTGGCGCCGTTGTCGGGGAGTCATAGCGTGGGGTGAATATTCTCGTGTGTGCTTGTTTGCTTTATCACTAAATAATTTTTATTTGCTGTTCTTAGTTGTTTTCTATCTTTAGTTATGGGTAGGAAACACAAAATACCAAAAAAATTAGTTGTAACTACTACACCAATGGTTGAAGAACCACTCAAAATCTATCACACTCCTGAAGCATTTTACTTGGATCATCTTCGATCCCTTTGTGCTCGTGCTGAAACCCCAACTAGCTTAGTTGAGGGAAAATCTTGAGATGATCATGCTTGTTATGTGCGACACCGTATATCTGAAAAGGGAAAGTTTTACTGGATCAAATTCATCGTTTGCAATGCTATGCTTGGAATTTATGTGAAATATATGATTTTACTTGTTGTTCTAAAAACCCTAAGAAACACCTTCCTTACCAATGTGAGTTTAGTGATAATGGAATCGTATCTTCGTATGCTAAGGGTGTTTATTATTACTATGATGTTCAACAAATTGAAGAATTTGTTGCTTTTAAGGGTGCTTATGAAATTGCTTCTTTGATTGAAAAGTATGATGCTACTCTCTACAAATCTAATTTTTTTGCCATATTTCAATATTGTTATGATAATTATGCTTCTAATGCCTATGTTAAACCATAAATTGAGGACTCCTCCGCTGTCCAAGAAGAGACTAATATTTTCAGGAGTCTATGGAAGAAGAAATTGATGAAACTATGAGCTCATTGGATGTAAAAGATGATGAGGAGAGCGAAGAACAAAAGGAGGAAGAGCGAATTAGCTACCGGTGCCCACCTTCTAATGAGAGTAACTCTTCAACTCATACATTGTTTAATTTCCCTTCGTGCTTACCGAAGGATGATTGCTATGATGATTGTTATGATCCCGTTGATTCTCTTGAAATCCCCTTTTTGATGATGCTTGCTATGCTTGTGGCCAAGATGCCAATATGAATTATGCTTATGGAGATGAACTTGCTATAGTTCCTTATGTTAAACATGAAATTGTTGCTATTGCACCCACGCATGATAGTCCTATTATCTCTTTGAATTCTCCCTACTACACTATATCGGAGAAGTTTGCCCTTATTAAGGATTATATTGATGGGTTGCATTTTACTACTACACATGATGATTTTGATAGATATAATATGCATATGCTTGCTGCTCCTACTTGTAATTATTATGAGAGAGGAACTATATCTCCACCTCTCTATGTTTCCAATATGATAAAATTGCAAGAAACTGCTTATACTATGCATTGGCCTTTACTTTGTGTGCATGAATTGTTCTTTTATGACATGCCGATGCATAGGATGAGAGTTAGGCTTCGTTGTTGCATGATATATGTTACTTTGTGCTCACTACTAAATTACAAATCATTGTTAATTAAAATTGGCTTTGATATACCTTGGGATCCGGGTGGATCCATTACTTGAGCACTATATGCCTAGCTTAATGGCTTTAAAGAAAGCGCTGCCAGGGAGTCAACCCGGAAGTTTTAGAGAGTCATTTATTTCTGTTGAGTGCTTTTATATAGTCTAAAAACAAAACAAAAAAAAGAGGGGAACCCAAAATTTTTCAAAAAGGAAAGTGAAAGTGAGAAAGACAAGCATTGTTGCAGTGGGAGAGCTCCTTGAACTTTGTTCATGCTCACGAAAACTTTGTGAATCTTGATTACAGAAACTTTTCAACAAAAATAATTATCCCCTTGTACAACTCCATTGTATTATAAAAATAATGTGCCAAGGTTTGCCTTTAGGATGTTTACAATGCTTGTTGGTTTGTACGGTGCAGGACAGAAACTTTGGCTGTAGTGTGCGATTTTACATTTTTTGCTGGAACGTCAAACGGTTCTGATTCTTTTTGCACTATCTTGATGTACAAATTTTTTATTTTTCATAATTTTTGTATAATTGTTGGGATACCATAAGTATGGTGAATGTTCAGATTGCTACAGACTGTTCTGTTTTTGACAGATTCTGTTTCTGATGCATAGTTTGCTTGTTTTGATGAAACTATCAATTTCTATCAGTGGATTAAGCCATGGAAAAGTTATATTACATTAGACACAATGCTAAAATAAAATATGAATCGGTTTTCAACAGTACCTAGAGTAGTGATTTGCTTTATTATACTAACGGATCTTACCGAGTTTTCTGTTGAAGTTTTGTGTGGATGAAGTGTTTGATCGAGGAGGTCTCGATATGAGGAAAAGGAAGAGAGGCAAGAGCTCAAGCTTGGGGATGCCCAAGGCACCCCAAGTAAATATTCAAGGAGACTCAATTGTCTAAGCTTGGGGATGCCCCGGAAGGCATCCCCTCTTTCTTCAACAAGTATCGGTATGTTTTCGGATTCGTTTCGTTCATGCGATATGTGCAAGTCTTGGAGCGTCTTTTGCTTTTATTTTTCACTTTTCTTTTATGCACCATGCTGGTATGAGATAGTCCTTGGTTGATTTATAGAATGCTTATTGCACTTCACATATATCTTTTGAGTATGGCTTTAGAGAATGCTTCATGTGCTTCACTTATATCATTTGAAGTTTGGATTACTTGTTTCTCTTCACATAGAAAACCGCCATTTGTAGAATGCTCTTTTGCTTCACTTATATTTGTTAGAGCGTGGGCATATCTTTTGTAGAAAGAATTAAACTCTCTTGCTTCACTTATATCTATTTAGAGAGATGATAGGAATTGGTCATTCACATGGTTAGTCATAAAATCCTACATAAAACTTGTAGATCGCTGAATATGATATGTTTGATTCCTTGCAATAGTTTTGCGATATAGAGATGATAATATGTGGGCGGTACTAGTAGGTGGTTGTGTTTAGTAAGGATATTGGTGTTAAGGTTTGTGATTCCCGAAGCATGCACGTATGGTCTACTAACTATGTAACCAAATTGGCGCGCATTGTATTTTGATTGTTTATCTTTGCGTGAAGGTCGGGGGCGCGCGATGGTTAACTCCTACCAACCTCCCCCTTAGGAGTATGTGTGTAGTACTTTGTTTCAAGGGCTAATAAATTCTTGCAATAAGTATGTGAGTTCTTTATGACTAATGTTGAGTCCATGGATTATACGCACTCTCACCCTTCCATCATTGCTAGCCTCTTCGGTACCGTGCATTGCCTTTTCTCACCTCGAGAGTTGGTGCAAACTTCGCCGGTGCATCCAAACCCCGTGATACGATATGCTCTATCACACATAAACCTCCTTATATCTTCCTCAGAACAGCCACCATACCTACCTATCATGGCATTTCCATAGCCATTCCGAGATATATTGCCATGCAACTTTCATCATCATCATATACATGACTTGAGCATTCATTGTCATATTGCTTTGCATGATCGTAAGATAGCTAGCATGATGTTTTCATGGCTTGTCCGTTTTTTGATGCCACTTCTATGCTAGATCATTGCACATCCCGGTACACCGCCGGAAGCATTCATATAGAGTCATATCTTTGTTCCAATATCGTTGTCGAGTTGTAAGTAAATAAAAGTGTGATGATCATCATTATTAGAGCATTGCCCCACAAAAAAAATATGCCAAAGAAGCCTAAATAAAAAAAGGGGGCCAAAGAAGCCCATTCAATAAAAAAAGAAAAAAAGAAAAGAAAAGGGGCAATGTTACTATCCTTTTCCACACTTGTGCTTCAAAGTAGCACCATGTTCTTCATATAGAGAGTCTCTTATGTTGTCACTTTCATATACTAGTGGGAATTTTCATTATAGAACTTGGCTTGTATATTCCAACGATGGGCTTCCTCAAATGCCCTAGGTCTTCATGAGCAAGCAAGTTGGATGCACACCCACTTAGTTTTCAGTTTGAGATTTCATACACTTATAGCTCTAGTGCATCCGTTGCATGGCAATCCCTACTCCTCGCATTGACATCAATTGATGGGCATCTCCATAGCCCGTTGATTAGCCGCGTCGATGTGAGACTTTCTCCCTTTTGTCTTCTCCACATAACCTCCACCATCATATTCTATTCCACCCATAGTGCTATATCCATGGCTCACGCTCATGTATTGCGTGAGAGTCGAAAAAGTTTGAGAATACCAAAGTATGAAACAATTGCTTGGCTGACACCGGGATAGGCATAAGGGGTACCTTGTGTTAAGAAAAGGGAGCATACGAGACTATATGATTTTGTAGGGATAACGTTCTGAAGCATTGATATTTTGAAAGACATGATTGTTTGTTGGGATGCCCTAAGTATTATTGTTTTTATGTCAAATGATAGACTATTGCTTTGAATCACTCGTGTCTTAATATTCATGTCATGATTAGATATATGATCAAGATTATGCTAGGTAGCATTCCACATCAAAAATTATCTTTATCTTTATCATTTACCTACTCGAGGACGAGCAGGAATTAAGCTTGGGGATGCTGATACGTCTCCGTCGTATCTATAATTTTTGATTGTTCCATGCCAATATTCTTTAACTCTCATATACTTTTGGCAACTTTTTATACTATTTTTGGGACTAACATATTGATCCAGTGCCCAGTGCCAGTTCCTGTTTGTTGCATGTTTTATGTTTCACAGAAACCCCATATCAAACGGAGTCCAAATGGGATAAAAACGGACGGAGAATATTTGTGATTTTTGGGAAGAAGAATCAACGCGAGACGGTGCCCGAGGGGGCCACGAGGCAGGGGGCGCGCCCCAGGGGGGCAGGCGCGCCCCTGACCCTCGTGGGCACCCCATAAGGCGGTTGACGCTCTTCTTTTGCCGCAAGAAAGCTAATTTTCGTAGAAAAATTTGGGCGAAGGTTTCAACCCTATCGGAGTTACGGATCTCCAGATATAAAAGAAATGGTGAAAGGGCAGAATCCAAGAGCGCAGAAACAGAGAGAGACAGAGAGGCAGATCCAATCTCAGAGGGGCTCTCGCCCCTCCCGTGCCATGGGAGCCAAGGGCCAGAGGGGAAACCCTTCTCCCATCTAGGGAGAAGGTCAAGGAAGAAGAAGAAGAAGAAGGGGGGCTCTCTCCCCCTTGCTTTCGGTGGCGCCGGAACACCGCCGGGGGCCATCATCATCACCGCGATCTACACCAACACCTCCATCATCTTCACCAACATCTTCATCACCTTCCCCCATCTATATTCAGCGGTCCACTCTCATGCAACCCGCTGTACCCTCTACTTGAACATGGTGCTTTATGCTTCATATTATTATCCAATGATGTGTTGCCATCCTATGATGTCTAAGTAGATTTTCGTTGTCCTATCGGTGATTGATGAATTGCTATGATTGGTTTAATTTGCTTGTGGCTATGATGCTGTCCTATTGTGCCCTCTGTGTCGCGCAAGCGTTAGGGATTCCCGTTGTAGGGTGTTGCAATACGTTGATGATTCGCTTATAGTGTGTTGCTTGAGTGACAGAAGCATAAACCCGAGTAAGGGGTTGTGGCGTATGGGATAAAGGGGACTTGGTATGTTAATGCTATGGTTGGGTTTTACCTTAATGATCTTTAGTAGTTGTGGATGCTTGCTAGAGTTCCAATCATAAGTGCATATGATCCAAGAAGAAAAAGTATGTTAGCTTATGCCTCTCCCACATAAAACTTGCTATCGGTCTAGTAAAGTAGTCAATTGGTTAGGGACAATTTTACAACTCCTACCACCACTTTTCCACACTCACTATATTTACTTTATTGCTTCTTTATCTAAACAGCCCCTAGTTTATATTTACGTGCTCTTTATTATCTTGCAAGCCTATCCAACAACACCTACAAAGTCCTTCTAGTTTCATACTTGTTTTAGGTAAAGCGAACGTTAAGCGTGCGTAGAGTTGTATCGGTGGTCGATAGAACTTGAGGGAATATTTGTTCTACCTTTAGCTCCTCGTTGGGTTCGACACTCTTACTTATCGAAAGAGGCTACAATTGATCCCCTATACTTGTGGGTTATCAGGGCCCAACAGTATTATCACTCTCACCAGTGGCCCGGACACAGCACTCCGCGCCGAAAACAAAACCGCGTCCCTGGCCCTCGAGGCACTATCCGAGGCCCTCGCGGCCGAAGAGTTAACCGCACTACGCTCCACAGTGGATAGGGACGAGGTAATCCTTGATAAGCGGCCCAAATCCACCTCCTTCAAACCAGCAGACGAAATAGTCAAATTCCAAGTCCACCCGACGGACCCAAAGAAGACAACTTCCATCGGGGCGCAGCTGGACCCAACGGTCGACGCTGCACTATGAGCGTTCCTGCGCGAAAACTGGGACATATTCGCCTGGCACCCTTCTGATATGCCAGGAATCCCACGCAGGTTGGCCGAACACAGCCTCAATGTATTAAAGGGATATAAGCCGGTCAAGCAAACATTGCAGCACTTTTTCGAACCCAAACGACAAGCTATCGAGGAGGAGCTAGCCAAGTTAATCGAGGCCGGATTCATCAGAGAAATAAAACATCCGGACTGGCTAGCAAACCTGGTGATGGTACCAAAGAAGAACAAATCCTGGCGCCTGTGCGTCGATTTCATAGACCTCAACAAGGCCTGCCCTAAGGATCCCCTTCCCCCTCCCCCGCATCGATCAGATTATTGATGCTACTGTGGGACACGACTCACTGTGTTTCCTCAACGCATACTCCGGATACCATCAAATCAAAATGAAGGAATCCGATCAAGCCGCAACGGCATTCATTACCCCATACAGGCCTTTCTGCTTCAACACTATGCCCTTTGGGCTTAAAAACGCCGGCTCCACCTACCAACGCATGATTCAAACATGCCTGGAGAAACAAATCAGCAAGACAGTCGAAGCATATGTAGATGACGTCGTCATCAAGACTAGCCATGTCGAGTCATTAATAGACGACCTATGTCTCACATTTGACAACCGTACATATGACATCAAGCTTAATCCGGAAAAGTGTGTTTTCGGTGTTCCCGCTGGAAAACTGCTGGGCTTCATCGTTTCCAATAGAGGAATTGAGGCAAATCCAGCCAAAATCCAAGCTTTGTCACAGTTGGCTACACCAACAGATCTTAAACAGGTCCAAAAACTAGCCGGATGTGTGGCAGCTTTAAGCCGCTTTATCTCCAGACTAGGAGAAAAAGCATTGCCACTTTATCGCCTTCTCTGACGCACCGACCACTTCGAGTGGACGGATGCGGCAACTGCCGGACTGGAAGAAATAAAGGCTCTTTTAGCGAGCAACCCAATCCTGGCCGCACCGAACGTCGGCGAACCGATGTTATTATACATCTCCGCAACACACCAGGTGGTGAGTGCGGTGCTCGCCGTTGAGCGAGAGGAGGACGAACACAAATTTCCACTTCAGAAATCGGTATACTACGTATCCACGGTCCTCACGCCGTGCAAATCCGAGTACCCTCATTACCAAAAGATAGCATACGCGGTCTTCATGGCATCCCGGAAGCTACGACACTACTTCCAAGAATGCTCGATCACAGTGGCTTCCGAAGTACCACTCAATGACATAATCAACAACCGCGATGCTACAGGCTGGATTGCCAAGTGGGCCATTGAGCTCCTGCCATTCGACATAACATACAAACCACGCCGAGCCATTAAATCCCAAGTCCTGGCCGACTTCGTCTCCGAATGGACAGAGGCCAAACTCCCTAAAGAGTACAGTACATATTCCAACTGGGCCATGCACTTCGATGGCTCTAAAATGTTGGCTGGCTTAGGAGCGGGCATTGTCTTAACGTCCCCCACTGGAGACACAGTCTAGTACGTACTCCAGATATTATACACAGACTCTAACAATGCAGTCAAATACGAGGCCTTATTGCACGGTCTTCGGATGGCTGCCTCCATGGGCATACAACGCCTGGAGGTGCGCGGGGATTCAAATCTCGCGATATCCCAAATAAATGGTGACTTCGACGCCAAAGATCCAAAGATGGCGGCCTATCGTAACGCCATACTCGAAATATCAGCTCGGTTCGAGGGACTTGAGTTTCATCATGTGGCTCGAGAAAGTAATCAAGCGGCGGATGTCCTTGCTCGCATGGGCGCCAAGCGTGACCCCGTCCCGCCTAACATCTTTCTGGAACGGCTCTTCAAGCCATCTGTGGTATGGCAGGATGATAGGAGCAACACCAGTCCGGATCCGATTATACCCTCAGATTCCAAACACAATACCGATATCATCGGGGGCTCAGCCACCGAAATAACACCATCGGCCCATCTAATAATGGCAGTAATTGCCCCATGGACCGAACCCTTCTTGGCCTACCTTAATAGGCGAGAGCCCCCTGAGGATCAGAATGAGGCTCGCTGCATTGTTCGGCGCTCGAAAGCCTACAAGGTCCATGATGGAAAGCTCTACAAGAAAAGCGCTACCGGAATCCTTCAAAGATGTATCTCCGAAGAAGAAGGACGACAGCTTCTGGCCAAAATCCATGCTGGTCTCGGCGGTCACCATGCCGCGGCTCAGGCACTTGTAAGTAAAGCCTTCCGTATGGACTTCTTCTGGCCGACAACCCGAGCAGATGCACAGGACCTTGTCCAACGCTGTGTCGGATGCCAGCTTTTCGCCAACCAAAGCCATATGCCGCCTACCGCTCTACAAACAATCCCCATTACTTGGCCTTTTGCGGTCTGGGGGCTTGATATGGTCGGTCCCATTAAAGGAGGAAGCCATAAGAAAAAATATCTGCTGGTCATGGTAGATAAATTCACTAAGTGGATAGAGGTCAAGCCAGTTAAAACGACCGAAGCCGGACCAGTGATAGACTTTATATCCGGTGTCGTGCACCATTATGGTGTCCCACACAGCATCATCACTGATAACGGCTCCAATTTTACAGCCGATGAAGTGAAAACCTGGTGTGCTAACCTGGGCATTAAGCTCGATTACGCCTCCGTCTATCACCCACAAACAAACGGTCAAGTCAAATGAGCTAATGGTCTTATCATGAGCAGCATTAAGCCTAGACTAGTGCGGTCTTTGAAAGAATCAGACAAGCACTGGGTCGAGGAGCTCGACTCCATACTCTAGGGGCTGCGGACCACGCCCAATCGCACTACCGGATACACACCATTTTTCATGGTGTACGGCGCAGAGGCCATTTTGCCCTGCGACATCATTCATGACTCACCTCGAGTGCGCATGTATGAAGAGAGAGAGGCCGAGCTTGATCGGCAGGACAGTCTAGATGCCTTGGAGGAGGAGTGATGTTGCAAAAGCCCGTTTTGCATTCTATCAACAACAGGCTCGCAGATACCAAAGAAGAGAAATGCGAGTCGAGACTTATAATGTTGGCGAACTCGTTCTACGCTTGCCAGAGAATAAAAAGGACAAACTCAAGCCTAAGTGGGAGGGTCCCTTCATTATAGATGAAGTTCTCACTGGAGGAACGTACCGCTTGCATGATGCATCGGACAATCGCTTAGAGCCGAACCCGTGGAATGCCGCCAGACTCCAAAGATTCTACGCCTAGCACCGGACTCTTTGTTCGTCTTCTTCCCCCTTCTGTTTCCATTTTTTCTCTCTTTATCTTTTTTTAGCTCTATAGCTTTTGTGCGGCTAGTCCAAACACCTATCACGTACACATCCTTAAATGTATACGCCCTTAACACCTGGGGGCTTATTTTTACAGAAGCTTATTATTATTATTTTCCGAGCATCAAGCTCACCACACATGTGTCCTTTCTGCATATGTACCTTTTCTTCGCCATTATATGCACCATTATGACTTAAGTTTTTGCCAAGCTGGGTTGCCTGGCTCCTGTGCTTATGCCCTACGTTCCCGTTTTTACGGAGACTCACCTAGACGATGAGTCGCTGGTTGGTCCAATCTTTCACGGTACTTGCAAAACAACCACCAACGGCGGTAGCGACGGTCACAGAAAATAGATAGCAGACGTAGAAGAAGAATAGGCCTTTGGATCAAGGAAATAGCAAGAAACCAAAGGAGTAGACTTGCACCGAAATTAACCCAAAGTTAATCACAACAGCGCAGCAGTAGCAAATCCCCGATCAAGAATCGCAGAAACTCATAATATTGGCGTCCCCCAACCTGGGACCTTTCTCTTGTAACTCTTGATAAAATAATCAATCACCCATCAAAAAAAGAACTCCCGTACACCAGCCGAAGCCAGCCCATTTTAAAGGTGAGATCGTTCCATGGCACCGACTAGGAAATGTAAAACAATTGGATACTGACTCTCTCTCTCTCCTACTTAAACTAAACAAGATTTACCTGATTAAATATCTGGCCACTTGATCACCTAAGATTAAAAAAACGAACTAGTAAATGTAACTAGTGCTATGACTCTACGCAGGAAATATCCATACCACATGTGCACTTCGTTTCCTAATTGACTTGGGATGTCACGATACTTGGACTGGAATTGCACCAATCATTACCCAGCTTGGCGTACGAAAATTCGGTTTCACCTCCTCTGGCTCTACTAACTTGACAGAAAATTTGCCAGACAAATTTATATCCTCAAATTTAGCATACGGTGCAACTCCCAGTATTCCTTTTGTCCTCGTTCTTCTCCTGCGCAAACAACACTTTGTTTCCTCTACTCCGCGTCGTAGCCAAAGAACCTCTAGTGGCCACATCATCCCCTCCCTCTTGAAACGAAGCCATCCTCGGTTTCGTGGTAGCTCTGAGAATTTTGTTTGGAACTGAAATAATAGCATCCACCTTGATAGCATTGGCAAACATTGGTCGCAACACATGTCGTTTCCCGTTATTCCAAAATGAATAAGTATTAGACCTCCCGTCATGTGTGGCACCACTATCATATTGCCATGGCCTGCCCAACAGTAACTGACATGCATCCATTGGCAAAATGTCGCATATAACCATATCAGTATAATCGCCAACAGAAAAATTTATGCGCACCTTGTGGGTAACCTTCAACTTTCTAGTGTGATGCATCCACTCAACACGATGGGGCTGTGGGTGTTTCCACATACGTAATCCTTGTTGGGGATCATAGCAGAATTTTAAAATTTCCTACGCATCACCAAGATCCATCTATGGAGTATATTAGCAACGAGGGGAAAGGAGTGCATCTACATACCCTTGTAGATCGCGAGCGGAAGCGTTCTAATGAACGGGGTTGATGGAGTCGTACTCGCCGTGATCCAAATCACCGATGACCGAGTGCCGAACGGACGGCACCTCCGCGTTCAACACATGTACGGAGCAGCGACGTCTCCTCCTTCTTGATCCAGCAAGGGGGGAGGAGAGGTTGATGGAGATCCAGCAGCACGACGGCGTGGTGGTGGAAGTAGCGGGATCCCGGTAGGGCTTCGCCAAGCGCAAGCGGGAGGGAGAGGTGTTGCAGGGGGAGAGGGAGGCGCCAAGGGCTAGGGTACAGCAGCCCTCCCTCCCCCCTTTATATAGGCCCCCTGGAGGGGGGCACCGGCCCTGGAACCCATCTACTAGGGGGGCGGCGGCCAGGGGGGAAACTTCCCCCCCAAGTCAAGTGGGTTGCCCCCCACCCCCAGGGTTTCCAACCCTAGGCGCAGGGGGAGGCCCATGGGGGGGCGCCCCAGCCCACTAAGGGCTGGTTCCCTTCCCACTTCAGCCCATGGGGCCCTCCGGGATAGGTGGCCCCACCCGGTGGACCCCCGGGACCCTTCCGGTGGTCCCGGTACAATACTGATAACCCCCGAAACTTTCCCGGTGGCCGAAACTGGACTTCCTATATATAATTCTTCACCTCCGGACCATTACGGAACTCCTCGTGACGTCCTGGATCTCATCCGGGACTCCGAACAACTTTCGGGTTTCCGCATACTAATATCTCTACAACCCTAGCGTCACTGAACCTTAAGTGTGTAGACCCTACGGGTTCGGGAGACATGCAGACATGACCGAGACGCCTCTCCGGTCAATAACCAACAGCGGGATCTGGATACCCATGTTGGCTCCCACATGTTCCACGATGATCTCATCGGATGAACCACGATGCCAAGGATTCAATCAATCCCGTATACAATTCCCTTTGTCAATCGGTACATTACTTGCCCGAGATTCGATCGTCGGTATCCCAATACCTTGTTCAATCTCGTTACCGGCAAGTCACTTTACTCGTACCGTAATGCATGATCCCGTGGCTAACTCCTTAGTCACATTGAGCTCATTATGATGATGCATTACCGAGTGGGCCCAGAGATACCTCTCCGTCATACGGAGTGACAAATCCCAGTCTCGATCCGTGTCAACCCAACAGACACTTTCAGAGATACCCGTAGTGTACCTTTATAGTCACCCAGTTACGTTGTGACGTTGGGTACACCCAAAGCACTCCTACGGCATCCGGGAGTTACATGATCTCATGGTCTAAGGAAAAGATACTTGACATTGGAAAAGCTCTAGCAAACGAACTACACGATCTTTTGTGCTATGCTTAGGATTGGGTCTTGTCCATCACATCATTCTCCTAATGATGTGATCCCGTTATCAATGACATCCAATGTCCATAATCAGGAAACCATGACTATCTGTTGATCAACGAGCTAGTCAACTAGAGGCTTACTAGGGACACGTTGTGGTCTATGTATTCACACATGTATTACAATTTCCGGATAACACAATTATAGCATGAACAATAGACAATTATCATGAACAAAGAAATATAATAATAACCATTTATTATTGCCTCTAGGGCATATTTCCAACAGTCTCCCACTTGCACTAGAGTCAATAATCTAGTTACATTGTGATGAATCGAACACCCATAGCGTTCTGGTGTTGATCATGTTTTGCTCTAGGGAGAGGTTTAGTCAACGGATCTGCTACATTCAGGTCCGTATGTACTTTACAAATATCTATGTCTCCATTTTGAACACTTTCACGAATGGAGTTGAAGCGACGCTTGATATGCCTGGTCTTCCTGTGAAACCTGGGCTCCTTGGCAAGGGCAATAGCTCCAGTGTTGTCACAGAAGAGAGTCATCGGGCCCGACGCATTGGGAATCACCCCTAGGTCGGTAATGAACTCCTTCATCCAGATTGCTTCTTGCGCTGCCTCTGAGGCTGCCATGTACTCCGCTTCACATGTAGATCCCGCCACGACGCCTTGCTTGCAACTGCACCAGCTTACTGCCCCTCCATTCAAAATATACACGTATCCGGTTTGTGACTTCGAGTCATCCAGATCTGTGTCGAAGCTAGCGTTGACGTAACCCTTTACGACGAGCTCTTCATCACCTCCATAAACGAGAAACATATCCTTAGTCCTCTTCAGGTACTTCAGGATATTCTTGACCGCTGTCCAGTGTTCCATGCCGGGATTACTTTGGTACCTTCCTACCAAACTTACGGCAAGGTTTACATCAGGTCTGGTACACAGCATGGCATACATAATAGACCCTATGGCCGAGGCATAGGGGATGACACTCATCTTTTCTCTATCTTCTGCCGTGGTCGGGCATTGAGCCGTGCTCAATTGCACACCTTGTAATACAGGCAAGAACCCCTTCTTGGACTGATCCATATTGAACTTCTTCAATATTTTGTCAAGGTACGTACTCTGTGAAAGACCAATGAGGCGTCTTGATCTATCTCTATAGATCTTGATGCCCAATATATAAGCAGCTTCTCCAAGGTCCTTCATTGAAAAACACTTATTCAAATAGGCCTTTATACTTTCCAAGAATTCTATATCATTTCCCATCAATAGTATGTCATCCACATATAATATGAGAAATGCTACAGAGCTCCCACTCACTTTCTTGTAAACACAGGCTTCTCCATAAGTCTGTTTAAACCCAAACGCTTTGATCATCTCATCAAAGCGAATGTTCCAACTCCGAGATGCTTGCACCAGCCCATAGATTGAGCGCTGGAGCTTGCATACTTTGTCAGCATTCTTAGGATCGACAAAACCTTCCGGCTGCATCATATACAATTCTTCCTTAAGGAAGCCGTTAAGGAATGCCGTTTTGACGTCCATCTGCCATATCTCATAATCATAGTATGCGGCAATTGCTAACATGATTCGGACGGACTTCAGCTTCGCTATGGGTGAGAAAGTCTCATCGTAGTCAACCCCTTGAACTTGTCGATAACCCTTAGTGACAAGTCGAGCCTTATAGATGGTCACATTACCATCCGCGTCTGTCTTCTTCTTAAAGATCCATTTGTTTTCTATGGCTCGCCGATCATCGGGCAAGTCAGTCAAAGTCCATACTTCGTTTTCATACATGGATCCTATCTCGGATTGCATGGCTTCAAGCCATTTGTTGGAATCCGGGCCCGCCATCGCTTCTTCATAGTTCGAAGGTTCACCGTTGTCTAACAACATGATTTCCAGGACAGGGTTGCCGTACCACTCTGGTGCGGAACGTGTCCTTGTGGACCTACGAAGTTCAGCAGTAACTTGATCTGAAGCTTCATGATCATCATCATTAACTTCCTCCCCAGTCGGTGTAGGCACCACAGGAACATCTTCCCGCGCTGCGCTACTTTTTGGTTTGGAAGGGGTGACTATCACCTCATCAAGTTCCACTTTCCTCCCACTTAATTCTTTCGAGAGAAAGTCTTTCTCCAGAAAGGACCCGTTCTTGGCAACAAAGATCTTGCCTTCGGATCTGAGGTAGAAGGTATAGCCAATGGTTTCCGTAGGGTATCCTATGAAGACGCATTTTTCTGACTTGGGTTCGAGCTTTTCAGGTTGAAGTTTCTTGACATAAGCATCGCATCCCCAAACTTTTAGAAACGACAGCTTAGGTTTCTTCCCAAACCATAATTCATATGGTGTCATCTCAACGGATTTCGACGGAGCCCTATTTAAAGTGAATGCGGCAGTCTCTAAAGCATAGCCCCAAAATGAGAGCGGTAGATCGGTAAGAGACATCATAGATCGCACCATATCCAATAGAGTGCGATTACGACGTTCGGACACACCGTTTCGCTGAGGTGTTCCAGCCGGCGTGAGTTGTGAAACGATTCCACATTTCCTTAAGTGCGTACCAAATTCGTGACTTAAATATTTTCCACCACGATCTGATCGTAAGAACTTTATTTTCCTGTCACGTTGATTCTCAACCTTACTCTGAAATTCCTTGAACTTTTCAAAGGTTTCAGACTTGTGTTTCATTAGGTAGACATACCCATATCTACTTAAGTCATCAGTGAGAGTGAGAACATAACGATATCCTCCGCGAGCCTCAACACTCATTGGACCGCACACATCGGTATGTATGATTTCCAATAAGTTGGTTGCTCGCTCCATTGTTCCGGAGAACGGAGTCTTGGTCATCTTACCCATGAGGCATGGTTCGCACGTGTCAAATGATTCATAATCAAGAGACTCCAAAAGTCCATCTGCATGGAGCTTCTTCATGCGCTTGACACCAATGTGACCAAGGCGGCAGTGCCACAAGTATGTGGGACTATCGTTATCAACTTTACATCTTTTGGTATTCACACTATGAATATGTGTAACATCACGTTCGAGATTCATCAAGAATAAACCATTGACCAGCGGGGCATGACCATAAAACATATCTCTCATATAAATAGAACAACCATTATTCTCGGATTTAAATGAGTAGCCATCTCGAATTAAACGAGATCCAGATACAATGTTCATGCTCAAAGCTGGCACTAAATAACAATTATTGAGGTTTAAAACTAATCCCGTAGGTAAATGCAGAGGTAGCATGCCGACGGCGATCACATCGACCTTGGAACCATTCCCGACGCGCATCGTCACCTCGTCCTTTGCCAGTCTCCGCTTATTCCGCAGTTCCTGTTTTGAGTTACAAATATGAGCAACCGCACCGGTATCAAATACCCAGGAGCTACTACGAGTACTGGTAAGGTACACATCAATTACATGTATATCACATATACCTTTGGTGTTGCCGGCCTTCTTGTCCGCTAAGTATTTGGGGCAGTTCCGCTTCCAGTGACCACTTCCCTTGCAATAAAAGCACTCAGTCTCAGGCTTGGGTCCATTCTTTGACTTCTTCCCGGCAACTGGCTTACCGGGCGCGGCAACTCCCTTGCCGTCCTTCTTGAAGTTCTTCTTACCCTTGCCTTTCTTGAACTTAGTGGTTTTATTCACCATCAACACTTGATGTTCCTTTTTGATCTCACCTCCGCTGATTTCAGCATTGAATATACCTCGGGAATGGTCTTTTCCATCCCCTGCATATTGAAGTTCATCACAAAGCTCTTGTAGCTCGGTGGAAGCGACTGAAGGATTCTGTCAATGACCGCGTCATCTGGGAGATTAACTCCCAGCTGAGACAATCGGTTGTGTAACCCAGACATTCTGAGTATGTGCTCACTAACAGAACTATTTTCCTCCATTTTACAGCTGAAGAATTTGTCGGAGACTTCATATCTCTCGACCCGGGCATGAGCTTGGAAAACCATTTTCAGCTCTTCGAACATCTCATATGCTCCATGTTTCTCAAAACGCTTTTGGAGACCCGGTTCTAAGCTGTAAAGCATGCCGCACTGAACGAGGGAGTAATCATCAGCACGTGATTGCCAAGCGTTCATAACGTCTTGGTTCTCTGGGATGGGTGCTTCACCTAGCGGTGCTTCTAGGACATAATCTTTCTTGGCAGCTATGAGGATGATCCTCAGGTTCCGGACCCAGTCCGTATAGTTGCTGGCATCATCTTTCAGCTTGGTTTTCTCTAGGAACGCGTTGAAGTTGAGGACAACGTGGGCCATTTGATCTACAAGACATATTGTAAAGATTTTAGACTAAGTTCATGATAATTAAGTTCATCTAATCAAATTACTCAATGAACTCCCACTCAGATAGACATCCCTCTAGTCATCTAAGTGAAACATGATCCGAGTTAACTAGGCCGTGTCCGATCATCACGTGAGACGGACTAGTCAAGATCGGTGAACATCTCCATGTTGATCGTATCTTCTATACGACTCATGCTCGACCTTTCGGTCTTCCGTATTCCGAGGCCATGTCTGTACATGCTAGGCTCGTCAAGTCAACCTAAGTGTATTGCGTGTGTTCCGAGGCCATGTCTGTACATGCTAGGCTCGTCAACACCCGTTGTATGCGAACATTAGAATCTATCACACCCGATCATCACGTGGTGCTTCGAAACAATGAACCTTCGCAACGGTGCACAGTTAGGGGGAACACTTTCTTGAAATTATTATAAGGGATCATCTTACTTACTACCATCGTTCTAAGAAAATAAGATGCAAAACATGATAAACATCACATGCAATCAAATAGTGACATGATATGGCCAATATCATTCTGCTCCTTTGATCTCCATCTTCGGGGCGTCATGATCATCTTCGTCACCGGCATGACACCATGATCTCCATCATCATGATCTCCATCATTGTGTCTTCATGAAGTTGTCACGCCAATGATTATTTCTACTTCTATGGCTAACGCGTTTAGCAATAAAGTAAAGTAATTTACATGGCGTTCTTCAATGACACGCAGGTCATACAAAAAATAAAGACAACTCCTATGGCTCCTGCCGGTTGTCATACTCATCGACATGCAAGTCGTGA
This sequence comes from Aegilops tauschii subsp. strangulata, assembly GCF_002575655.3. NCBI lineage: Eukaryota > Viridiplantae > Streptophyta > Magnoliopsida > Poales > Poaceae > Aegilops > Aegilops tauschii. Next base: position 466,174,116 of record NC_053036.3, on the reverse strand, counting down.
TTCCTATTACAAGAATATGATCAATCTCATACATCACATATATCATTCATCACATCTTCTGGCCATATCACATCACAAGGCACATGCTGCAAAAACAAGTTAGACGTCCTCTAATTGTTGTTGCAAGTTTTTACGTGGCTTGTATAGGTTTCTAGCAAGAACATTTCTTACCTACGTAAAACCACAACGTGATATGCCAATTTCTATTTACCCTTCATAAGGACCCTTTTCATCGAATCCGTTCCGACTAAAGTGGGAGAGACAGACACCCGCTAGCCACCTTATGCAACTAGTGCATGTCAGTCAGTGGAACCTGTCTCACGTAAGCGTACGTGTAAGGTCGGTCCGGGCCGCTTCATCCCACAATACCGCCGAAACAAGATAAGACTAGTAGCGGCAAGAAGAATTGGCAACATCTACGCCCACAACTGCTTTGTGTTCTACTCGTCCATAGTAACTACGCATAGGCCTGGCTCATGATGCCACTGTTGGGGATCGTAGCAGAATTTTAAAATTTCCTACGCATCACCAAGATCCATCTATGGAGTATACTAGCAACGAGGGGAAAGGAGTGCATCTACATACCCTTGTAGATCGCGAGCGGAAGCGTTCTAATGAACGGGGTTGATGGAGTCGTACTCGCCGTGATCCAAATCACCGATGACCGAGTGCCGAACGGACGGCACCTCCGCGTTCAACACACGTACGAAGCAGCGACATCTCCTCCTTCTTGATCCAGCAAGGGGGAAGGAGAGGTTGATGGAGATCCAGCAGCACGACGGCATGGTGGTGGAAGTAGCGGGATCCCGGCAGGGCTTCGCCAAGCGCAAGCAGGAGGGAGAGGTGTTGCAGGGCGAGAGGGAGGCGCCAAGGGCTAGGGTACAGCAGCCCTCCCTCCCCCCTTTATATAGGCCCCCTGGAGGGGGGGGCGCCGGCCCTGGAACCCATCTACAAGGGGGGGCGGCCAGGGGGGAAACTTCCCCCCCAAGTCAAGTGGGTTGCCCCCTACCCCCAGGGTTTCCAACCCTAGGCGCAGGGGGAGGCCCATGGGGGGGCGCCCCAGCCCACTAAGGGCTGGTTCCCTTCCCACTTCAGCCCATGGGGCCCTCTGGGATAGGTGGCCCCACCCGGTGGACCCCCGGGACCCTTCCGGTGGTCCCGGTACAATACCGATAACCCCCGAAACTTTCCCAGTGGCCGAAACTGGACTTCCTATATATAATTCTTCACCTCCGGACCATTCCGGAACTCCTCGTGACGTCCGGGATCTCATCCGGGACTCCGAACAACTTTCGGGCTTCCGCATACTAATATCTCTACAACCCTAGCGTCACCGAACCTTAAGTGTGTAGACCCTACGGGTTCGGGAGACATGCAGACATGACCGAGACGCCTCTCCGGTCAATGACCAACAGCGGGATCTGGATACCCATGTTGGCTCCCACATGTTCCACGATGATCTCATCGGATGAACCACGATGTCGAGGATTCAATCAATCCCGTATACAATTCCCTTTGTCAATCGGTACATTACTTGCCCGAGATTCGATCGTCGGTATCCCAATACCTTATTCAATCTCGTTACCGGCAAGTCACTTTACTCGTACCGTAATGCATGATCCCGTGGCTAACTCCGTAGTCACATTGAGCTCATTATGATGATGCATTACCGAGTGGGCCCAGAGATACCTCTCCGTCATACGAAGTGACAAATCCCAGTCTCGATCCGTGTCAACCCAACAGACACTTTCAGAGATACCCGTAGTGTACCTTTATAGTCACCCAGTTACGTTGTGACGTTGGGTACACCCAAAGCACTCCTACGGCATCCGGGAGTTACACGATCTCATGGTCTAAGGAAAAGATACTTGACATTGGAAAAGCTCTAGCAAACGAACTACACGATCTTTTGTGCTATGCTTAGGATTGGGTCTTGTCCATCACATCATTCTCCTAATGATGTGATCCCATTATCAATGACATCCAATGTCCATAATCAAGAAACCATGACTATCTGTTGATCAACGAGCTAGTCAACTAGAGGCTTACTAGGGACACGTTGTGGTCTATGTATTCACACATGTATTACGATTTCCGGATAACACAATTATAGCATGAACAATAGACAATTATCATGAACAAAGAAATATAATAATAACCATTTATTATTGCCTCTAGGGCATATTTCCAACAATCCTAAAGCATACACCAATCCCTTGCTGACAACATTTGTGTAGCTTCCACCGTCAATAATCAACTTGCAATTGGTATTGTTAATTTTGCACTCAGACTGAAAAATATTCCAACGTTGCCCCTTATCCTGAATGCGATCCTCTTGCACTCGTTGCACCATTAGTGAAGGATATGACTCAGCAGCTTCAAAACTCGCAACCACATTTTCAACATCCTTAGATTTTTCACTAGAAGTGTCAAAAACTGCCTCTTCATCACTAGCGGATGCATAGCCATCTCTCGTGAGCAACACTCTTTTCTCATTAGGACATTCACGCTTCATATGTCCCCTTCCTCCACACTTGAAACACTCTATGGCACTAGTGCGTCCGGTCGACCGTGCACTAGAATCAACCATCGACAGTCCTGATTTTGAAGCATCGTTCTGCACGGAACCATGAGAGCGATTTGATGATGTCGCCCTGGAGGTAGGACCGACTCCTCACTCTTATACTATGAGCGCCGCCATGTGTTCAAAGTGGTACTGGGAACTGTGTTGACTTGGCGCCGCTTAATCTGTTGTTCCGCATGCACAGGTTGGTGCACAAGATCTTGTATGTTGTAGTAGACCACCATCTCAACACGATCCTGCACCTCGATATTTAGCCCGTTAAAGAAACATGCCATGGTCGCCTCCGGATCCTCTGTTGTCCCTGTACGTATCGTAAGCAATTCCATCTCCTTGTAATATTCATCAACACTCATATTACCTTGAGAGAGCCACTGCAACTTGTTGTACATATCTCTTTTATAGTGCTCAGGAACAAAACGTCGCCTCATGAATTCTTTCATACCTCACCAAGTCGTCGGGCAATGTCTTGAACGACAAATTTGATTCCACCAAATTAGCGCGTAACCGGTGAACTCAATTCTAGCAAGTTGAACTTTCTTCTCCTCGCTATAATGATGGGCATCAAAAATTTGATCAACACGCATCTCCCACTCCAAATAGCCTTCTAGTTCGCACTTGCCGAAGAACGAAGGGATTGAAATTTTTATGTGCCCAAGTCCATCGTCCAAAGGCACACGCACAACTTGACCAACTCGGTCATGCACTCCACCACGAACGGATGTTTCAGGACAAGGCTCATAGTGTCGTGGTCGTGGAGCATACCCCGTTGCCTGGTCAACGCCGTCATCAAGACCATCATCTCCAACATGAGGTGCCGCCAAACGGCGATCATGCACGCCGGCATGTCCGTCGCGAGCCGGTGGTGCATAACGCAGTGGAGCAGCCGGAGCAGTCTGTGGTGGTGCAGAATTCGTTGCCGGCATATTGATGATGTCTGCCAAACCATCGAACCGAGTGATCAGGACATCTATCCTTTTGCCGAGAGCATCGTGACATTGCTTGATGTAGTTGCATGTGTGGTCAAAACCATCTCGAATATTTTGAGGAATATCATCCGCGTACACTGGGCATACAATTTCCTGAGAATCAGCAGCAACCTCGTCTTCCTTGTTGACCGAGGTCGACATCTTGATTAACACAATACCGTGAACAACCTTAGCTCTGAATACCACTTGATGGAGACTCACCTAGACGATGAGTCGCTGGTTGGTCCAATCTTTCACGGTACTTGCAAAACAACCACCAACGGCGGCAGCGACGGTCACAGAAAATAGATAGCAGACGTAGAAGAAGAATAGGCCTTTGGATCAAGGAAATAGCAAGAAACCAAAGGAGTAGACTTGCACCAAAATTAACCCAAAGTTAATCACAACAGCGCGGCAGCAGCAAATCCCCGATCAAGGATCGCAGAAACTCATAATATTGGCGTCCCCCAACCTGGGACCTTCCTCTTGTAACTCTTGATAAAATAATCAATCACCCGTCAAAAAAAGAACTCCCGTACACCAGCCGAAGCCAGCCCGTTTTATAGGCAAGGTTGTTCCATGGCACCGACTAGGAAACGTAAAACAATTGGATACTGAATCTCTCTCTCCTACTTAAACTAAACAAGATTTACGTGATTAAATATCTGGCCACTTGATCACCTAAGATTAAAAAAATGAACTAGTAAACATAACTAGTGCTATGAATCTACATAGGAAATATCCATACCACGTGTGCACTTCGTTTCCTAATTGACTTGGGATGTCATGATACTTGGACTGGAATTGCACCAATCATTACCCAGCTTGGCGTACGAAAATTCGGTTTCACCTCCTCTGGCTCTACCAACTTGACAGAAAATTTGCCAGACAAATTTATATCCTCAAATTTAGCATACGGTGCAACTCCCAGTATTCCTTTGTCATCGTTCTTCTCCTGCGCAAACAACACTTTGTTTCCTCTACTCCGCGTCGTAGCCAAAGAACCTCTAGTGGCCACATCACGTTTGTTCGACTAGGGCATAAAGGGAGCACCTCTGCGATTGTTACAACCGGGTCATCCGGACGTGTACCTCAGACTGGGTGAAGCCAAAAGCTAGCATTCTTAAGGGAATATTCGGTTGGCGGACTAAAGACGTTATACCCTAATTACACTGTGAACCCCCAGATGTTACGTATACTGTGATTTTTTCAATCACAGTTCGGGCATGCATATTGCCGCATGTTCACCCAGGGAAAGGAACCCTTAACGGAACTATTCTCCCTGGAAGATGTTTCTTACAATTAACAAGTAATATAACATAGCTAGCCGGATACAACTTGTCTGTTCAAGCAACTATGGCCCCTACGCCTGGTTTCCACGCATACCCCGGTCTATATTGCCGCTCCGGTATTCGAAAACACTCCGTACCTTCGGGTCTAGAGGTCGAAGCGAAAAGGTCTGCCATGACAATCGTTTTACAATCCGGCTAGGGACAAATTTGTCAATCGAAGTACATAGACACTTGGACTCAAAAACTTCTTCCTCTGTGCCGTCTAACAGGCTGTCTAGCTTACAATCCTGTTGGGAAAACTTGGCGGCTATCTTTACTTGGTCATATACCAAACTAACTGGAATTTCTTATCCATCTGACCCCCGAGGTCCGACCCAGGCCATATGATTCGGATCAAGCTTGGTGTACCGCATTTTCACCATGGCCCAGGCTTCTCGTGCACCTTCTCGGCAAGCCGATATCTTCCATAATCGAAAGCGGCGCCGAGCTCCCTGGAATAGCTTCACCAGCTCCCCCATACTTCCTGGAGGGGAGGCGGATGGCCACAAGGCCTTGGCAACACTCCGCATTGCTTGCCGAGCTTGCTCGTGCACTTGGGACAGCTCTTGCAGCTTATCGCCTTGAGATCCGGACACTTCCTCTTCGGGACGGCCAGTCAGTATACCTGCAGACATAAATCTGTCAGCTCATTTCTCTGCCGAATTAAACGGAGGTAAGTTCAAAAGCATACTGAATATGCCGCCTCGTAGCCTCTTATTTTCCTTTACAGCGTCCGCTAGCTGGGCTCGTACATCTTTTAGCTCCCCAGCCGGGTGTTGGAATCCTGCATCTTGTTCTTCTCATCCCTGACTCATGTCAATACACGTTCGCCTGCGGACAGTTGCCTTTCGGCCTGGTTTTTACCCGCCTGCGCGACCTCTAGTTCCTCTTTTAGTTGATCTGATGATCCTGTCATCGGAACTGCAACAGTATTAATATTACTGGTACATGATTATGCTTTTTATAGATGGAGGAGAACACTACCAGGCGGCGTCTGGCACTTTTCCAGCTCCTGAGACAGCGTGTTGTTCTTCTCTGTGAGTACCTGATTATACAAATGGTCCTTAAATCAGTTGTTTCAACCGTTTCAAGTCTCAGGGGCTACTGGTACATGATTACTAGATCTGTACAATGCGTACTTACCCGCATATCTTTCAAATACTAGTCAGTGGCTCTGGTAAGCCCGTCCCGAGCAGCTCGGATGTACGCATCACCCGAGCTGAAGGTGCCGAACGCCTCTTTAGTAAAGCCATGGTCGCGAAGAGCGGCCCTCCGGCGCCGATGATCCATGGCACTCTCTACTTCAGAGTTCATGACGGATACATTATCCGAATCCTCTGAAGGAGGACAATCCGGTGTCACTCCCGTGTCTGCTCCCGCCCTAGAGGCAGGGTCTGGAACCTGATTGGTGGAGATGTGACCGGCAGGATCTTCGGACATAGTTCGGCGAACGATCTTCCTGATAAAACACAGCGGACAATGTCATGGTTTGATGTGACTGCCATAGGGCATATTTAAAGCCATACCTCTTGGATGAAGGTTCAACCGTGTTGTCATTTGCCTTTCTCTTCGAAGACCCATCCGGCGCAGGCGCCGCTCTCTTTTGAGACACCTCTGGTGCAATGTGACGCGTCGAGCGCCTCCCCTTTGGAGCACAAGATAGTGCGGCTGGTAAGGCATAATGAGAAGGCTCCTTCGGAAGGAATGTCTCCTGGCTACTTACATATGAGGCAGGAAGGAGGCCGGGATAATCGGCCGTGATGGCCACTTCTGTGCCATCGTAGCTAGCCTGGTAGAAGACTCCCTCCTTGAGCTCTACGAATATATCCGAATCCTCTTCAAATCCGGGATCAAGGTCCCGGTTATGGTCCTCCGGCTGTGGAGCGGGGCTATAGATCCCCGCGACGACCCTCCGCCATTCCTATTTGACGGACGGGTTAGTGTCGGTTAAACATGACTCGGGGAGAGGATTGGATAAAGTGGTGGGATTAAAACTCACCCAGCTAGGAGGACTGTACATGGAAAATCCCTCTCGGCGCGTAAGACGGGTGAACTCCTCTTTTTCCCCTTTATACAGATCGGCCAATATTGCCGCCAGGACGGTGGGGGAATCCGGACCCTTTCGCCCGCAGCGTGAGGTGTCATCTTCCCTATTATAGTGCCACATAGGGAGCCCCCTGAATTGGAGTGGCTGAACACCTCACGCTATCGAAGTTGCCATTACCTCGATTATCGATAATCCGAACTGGGCGAGTATCCTTATCTTGCCCATTAATTGCTGGACTTCCGCGCTATCTTCCTCCTCGAGGCTCCGAGGACTCCAGTTGTGGCGTTTCTTCAAGGGAGCGTTGGAAAATTCTGGAAGGCCCACTCGGATCGGGTCGGGGAGAGCAACGTCTTCAATATAAAACCACTCCGAGGGCCACTCTTCGGATGCCTTCTTCGGCGTGCCGGATAAGTATCCGGTCCCAGCTATGCGCCATATCTCGGCGCCGCCCACCTCCAACACAGATCCCTTTTGGGTATGAGGGACGAGGCAGAACAATTTCCTCCATAAATCAAAGTGGGCCACGCAGCCCAAGAAAAGCTCGCAAAGAGCGACAAAACCCGCGATATGCAGGATGGAGGCTGGGGTGAAGTTGTGCAGTTGGAGACCATAGTACTCTAGGAGACCTCGGAGGAAAGGGTGGATTGGAAACCCGACGCCTCTTATTTAGAAGGAAACGAAGCACACTCGCTCCCCCCTGGTTGGATTAGGGAAACTTTCCGCCAGGGCTTCGCCTGTAAAGGAGGTTAATCCTGCCCGGACGGGGACTAGATCCGCGAGGGGAAGGAATCCCTGCGTTTGAAGCTTGCTCAGCTAGTCATGGGATACCGAACATTTCTCCCAATCGCCTTTTTCGGAGCCATGGGGGCGGGAGGAAGAACTGGAAGCGCTAGCCATGTTGGAATGGATTCTCCTAGCGAGCTCTAAGGATTTTTTGCGTGGTGTGAGATGGCATCTGAGATCTAATCCACTTAAATATACGCCTTTCTTACATGGCCAGGGTGTTATGTGCAACAAATGTCTGACCTTTCATGTTCACTCGACACGTGGAAGCCGAAACGGTGGAGGCGCAGAAGCCAAGGTGTACGACATTAAATGGAAAGCCGAGTATAACTCTTCGGATCAGACACTTTGAAGTATACGGAGGAGGAACCCGCCTTGCAATGTCGAAGACAATCTGTGTGCCGGACACATCATCATTGAAGCCTGGTTTGGGGGCTACTAAGGGAGTCCTGGATTAAGGGGTCCTCGGGCGTCCGGCCTGTGTGATATGGGCCGGACTGATGGGCCATGAAGATACAAGACAGAAGACTTCCTCCCGTGTCTGGATGGGACTCTCCTTTGCGTGGAGGGCAAGCTTGGCGTTCGGATATGAAGATTGCTTCCTTTGTAAACCGACTCTGTACAACCCTAGGCCCCTCCGGTGTCTATATAAACCGGAGGGTTTAGTCCGTAGAGGCAAGAACAATCATACAGGCTAGACATCTAGGGTTTAGCCATTATGATCTCGTGGTAGATCAACTCTTGTAATACTCATATTCATCAAGATCAATCAAGCAGGAAGTAGGGTATTACCTCCATCGAGAGGGCCCGAACCTGGGTAAACATCGTGTCCCCAGTCTCCTGTTACCATCGGCCTCAGACGCATAGTTCGGGACCCCCCTACCCGAGATCCGCCAGTTTTGACATCGACACCGCCGCCGCTCATGAACACGGTAGATGGAAGATGTGGTTGCCGATGCGAAATACAAAAGGAAGTGGACGACGGGGCGCCGTCGTGTGATAGGTTTAGGCCCGACCACCCTTTTAAATAAAGAATGTCCGAATTGTAAGGAATGTACTCTGGTTTATATGAAAATCAGTCGTTTTGCATGAATTTCGTCTGATTTGTTGAAGTACGGTTTGAATTGTATGCAGATAACGTTGGATGGCCGGCTCCCGCATCCGTGTCCACGGACTGATACTTCCCATCCTTATTTCTTGACTCACGGAAACAAAATTCTATCTGAGCTAGTACTTAAGGCCCACCTCATCTAACTAAAATTCCACGTGTGTGCTCTGTTGTCTCTTCCCCATATGGCCATATCTCTATACTTAGGGATATGCAACATATTGCTCCTTTTCATCGAATTGAGGAACTAGAATCCGATCTAGGACGAGAGCAACTAGTTAACGAGCGCCCCTTCAGAGTGGTCCGAACGAGCGGTTCGGGAGCGCTCCGCGCGCGACACTTGTCGCGCGCGGGGGGCTCCCTCAAGGGAAAACCAGCCAATGCGGTTGGTTCCCGGTTTTCCCTTTTCGGTTTGTGGTTTTGTCCATTTTCCAGTTTAACCCTCCGACTACTTGAATTATTCGTTTTCCCTTTCCACGCGATAACAGACAAAAAATGACGCCCAACCGCGTCGGTGGTTCCCTGTTTCCCTTTTTGTTCCCATTATATTTCTAGGAAATGGAGATTATGGGGTAGTTATGGGCGGGGGTTTCCAACACTATCAAATGTGACCTTTCAAGTAAGAAAAAACAAGAACTTTATCATACACACGCTTGGACGGGAAAACATGTTAACGCACAGTCGTGAAGAGTGCAGCCTGCAGAGGCATGCGTGAATCCTGTCAATGCCAATGTGTGAATTCTCTATAGGCAAGGGCATATAGTCGCAGCGGTATGGGTTCTATCACTTTACTGACTTGGAGCATAGAGCAACGTCACAGTGGTGTAACTTCCTGTATCAGCTTCGATGGGCAGCGTGTTGGTCGTGCAACGCGTTCTCCGTCGTGGTGGCACACGACACCTCCGGCGCGGAGACCCTCCTGCTCGCCTTCGGCTCGTTAATTTTTCATAAACATCTTGAAGGGGGGCATGGGTGGGAGTGTGTGTTGGTCATGCAGCGCGTTGGTCGTGCAGCGCGTTCTCCGTCGTGGTGGCACACGATGCCTCCTGCACGAGGACCCTCCTGCTCGCCTTCGGCTCGTTAAATTTTCATAAACAACTTAAGGGGGGCATGGGTCGGAGTGTGCGTTGGTCGTGCAGCGCGTTCTCCGTCGTGGTGGCACACGGCACCTCCGGCGCGGGGACTCTCCTGCCCGCCTTCGGCTCGTTAATTTTTCATAAACATCTTGAAGGGGGGGCATGGGTCGAAGTGTGTGTTGGTCGTGCAGCGCATTCTCCGTCGTGGTGGCACATGGCGCCTCCGGCGCGAGGACCCTCCTGCTCATTAAATTTTCATAAATATCTTGAAGGGGGCATAGGTCGAAGTGTGTGTTAGTCGGGCAGCGTGTTGGTCGTGCAGCGCATTCTTCTCCATTGTGGAGGCACAAGGCGCCTCCGACGCGGGGACCCTCTTGCTCGCCTTCGGCTCGTTAATTTTGCATAAACATCTTGAAGAGGGGCATGGGTTAGAGTGTGTGTTGGTCATGTAGCGCGTTGGTCGTGCAGCGCGTTCTCCGTCGTGGTGGCACACGGCGCCTCCGACGCAGGGACCCTCCTGCTTGCCTTCGGCCCGTTATTTTTTCATAAACATCTTGAAGGGGGGCATGGGTCGGAGTTTATGTTGGTCGTGTAGCGTGTTTCATGAGATGCTATAAGAAGTTGACACCTCAGGAGAAATTCTTTATACAGGTCCTGCAAAAGCCAAGCTGCTTCACCTGGAAAGGCACGGGCGTGAAGCATCTGGAGTCACGTGTGCGCAACACCTAGGCACGGTTGAGGCACTTGAGGTATGTGTGTGGACAGGTGTGAATTCTCCAGAGGCACGTGCATGTCGCCTCCGGAGGCACGGGCGTGAAGCATCTGCAATTACGTGTGTGCAACACCTAGCCACGGATGAGGCACTTGAGATATGCGCGTGCATAGGTGTGAATTCTCCAGAGGCATGGGCATGTCGTCTTCGGAGGCACTGGCGAGTGGTCTCTAGAGTCATGAGTAGGAATTCATCTTAGGAGTCACTGCTCTCGCACTGTTAAAAGAGGCACTGTTGTTTATAGTGTAGTGGCACTCTGATGATGTTCTGTTTTCAACATGAACACACAATTTGTAACGAGATTACATATAAATATGAGTCATGGTTAAATTGTTTTGTCACGTTGGATGGAATTAGCCTCGCTGGCTAAATCAAAAGTTTTAGTCTTCATTCTTGCTGAAGATCTTGCTAATCTCATCACCCATTTTTATTAGGTTTGACTTCATTCATCTCGCTAAGTAAAAGAATGTACAGTGCCTCTGCCCTCCAGTCTTCCACTTCATCCTGTGAAATGTTTCCGAGAAGAAAAATATATTCTTAGAGCTGGTGGATAAAAGGCGTGTGTGTGTATATATATAGTGTATATATATATATACATACACATCTGGGCTATTCTGTTTCGCGAAACAGAATATTATTCTGTTACCCTACTCGAACTGATGAAGGTGATAGGTTGGACTGACGTAGGTTTTCAACATTAACTGATCTTCCTGCTTGTTCGACGGGCGGAAACGGGTGACTCAACGGGGAGCATCCGAGATTTCTCCGGCGTGGTGCTGCTGGCCATTTGTTGCCAGGGGAGACATGTGCGGGGTTCCGCACGTGCGCGCGCTCAGCTGCTCGTGTTTCCCGATCTCAATTCACCGGAGTTGACGGCTTGGGCATTTGGCGGCGGATGTGTTGCGGGCGTTGGTGTTTACTGTGGTTTTTATAGCGGTCAAATTTACGTCCGTTTTGTTGTTTTGTTTGTTATTTGGTGTGAGAATTATCGGTGTGTTATAGTTTTTCGCAGATTCTTTCACTTTAATTTTTGATTAGAAGTTTATGTGTTCTTGGTTGTTTTCCATGTCCGCCATGCAAATGCGTTCTTGTTTTTCTGATGTTTTATTTTCGAATTGGCCTTGCAGCGAGGGAGATGTGGAATGTATGAATAGATTTGTGTTGTCAATTATGTTTCTAGAGTTGTTTCTACGTCGGATTCCTATGTGATTTGGTGGTTGGTGGAGGTGGTTGGCGGATGTGGTGTATGGTGGCTGAGTGTAGGCTGTGATTTCTTGTAATCAGGTCAAACTGTGTAATTAAGTTGCGTGTTTTTCAGTGTTGTTTTTTAATTGCTGCCGTATGTGTAGTTGGACTGCTCCATGTGAAAATTGTACTTACTGCTCGTTGACATCGACGACATACCTCTGCACTTTGAGTATAAAGCCCGAGTCATTTGTCACTTTCATTTCATCAGCTGCCACAAAAGAAAAGCCAGATGGATCCTGAGCTGGGAGAGGTCACAGAGGAGGAGGGGGATGCCGTCGATGTGAGGGTTGCAGTAGCGGAGCAGAGGAGGAGGAGGAGACGCAGGCGCAGGTAGAGGGCATGACGTGCTGCCGAGGATGAAGTGGAGGCAGAGTTCAACCGACGCCTTGCGCGCGAGGTGATGGATACTTGCAACTCCAATGAACTGGAGCTTCTTTTCCCAGATGGCAGGGGAAGGAACCATATTCAGATCATCAGTTGGGCTAGGGCGAGAGCAGCCATGGCTCCACATCCATCCACCAGGGCCAAATGGCGTCGTTTCTTTGATCGTTATGACTGAAGTGTTGAATTTTTATGTTTTTAAGATTGTGTTGTGAGGGATTAGATGTCTTTATCTGAAGTTGAACTGCTGTTTTATTTGAAGTTGAACTAATTTGCGGTCAGATGTATAATAACTATTTCCTACCAGCTGGCTGCCCACCTGCCTATTTATTGTTTTTATAACCTGTGAGTCTCCCTGGCTATAAATTCTATCCATCTATCTGTGGTGTGTGGCTCAGTCTCCCCCTCCTTTTTCTTCTTTCTTCCAGAATCAGATCTAGGTTCCCCCCTCTTCTCTCTGTTTGTTTTCTTCCCTATTCCTGTGTTTTCCATGGAGGATTGTTCATGCGGATGTTTGGCAAAGATGGCGCGCATAGCTGACGGCTGTGTGTACGAATCTGGTTTGGAGCTCACCGAGACTCAACGGCGTGGGCAACTTTCGTCTCTGTTGTACAGCAATCATGGGTTTCGTGCACCCTATGTTTGTCGGCTGTCGGTTGGGGACTTGAAGGAATCATGGGTATGTGTTTCTTTTCGTTTTGTTTTTCTTCTTTTTGTTGGTGTCATTTTGAATCGCATGGACTGAATCTGTAGTTTAGTTTTATCAATAGTTTGTTTATAATTTTTGTTTGGTTTAGTCAGAATTTAAGAGTTGGGATTTGTTTGTGTATTTGTTCATTACTTAACGGTATTTTATCCATTATTGTATAATCCTTGTTCTGTTTTTGTCAGATGTTTTTACTGTAAGTGTATTGATTTGTATATTTCTTTAGTTTAGTCATGTCATATGATTAGTTAGTTTGGTGTTTTTGTTTTGGTTCAGATATTTTGTTTTCCCTTTGTTATGCAAACCGTTCCTAAATCTGTGTAAAAATTCAGTTATGTCAGCTGTTCACTTTGTTTTCTACTCCCATGCCCATTTGCAGAAAATGTCACCCAGAATCAGGATTGTTGCTCCTAGTTCCGGGATACTGAAGATGGAGACTTCAGACAAAAATGGGTATCAGTTGATGGAAGCTGCCTACCACATCGACTTTGATGGTTGCATCAACCTAACTACTGGGTGGAAGGAGTTTGTGGCAGAGTCTGGATTTGAGGATGGTGATGTGGTTATGGTTATGTTCTTCAGGGAAGATGATTCTCTGACGTTCAGAATTTATGTGCTATAGGTTTAAATGTGGCAAACGACGCTGGTTGTCAGATTTGTGTGTGTTTGTCTATGTTGCAGTAATTTTTTTTAAACAATGTATGTCAGATGGTTGAATAATATGTTATTACCAGGTGGTTTGGAATATTTTTTTTCGTATGTTATTGTATGTGGTATTTTTTTATGTAATGCTTTGTGTTTTGGCTAAAGCAGAACTTTTTTTATATTTTTTTTTGAATTGGCACAATTTAAAGTTGAACTGATGTACATAGCTTGTGGACGAAACATATACACGCTAATGATGGATGTTGGACCGCTTGGGTTGAGTTTGTTGAACTTGTTGCACAGTACATTTTTACTTGGACCTTCTGAATTTTAGTACTTGAACTTTTTTAAATGTTGTTTGTGAAAATTTTGTTACAATTTTATACGTTGAAGTATGCTTTTATATATTTATGTTTTAAAAAAGGTTTTTTTGTTTAGTTTTCTAATTTTTTTACAACTAACATGTGTTTGAACTTTTGTACATTTTTTTAGAATAATATTTTATGAGGGTTATTTTTAAATTATATGCATTTGTTCCTTTTAATTTGGTTCGTGTGTGATCGGTAGGAATTTTGTATTTGGATTGTATTGTTGCATTGGGCCGTTCCCTGGAGGCATTGTTTTCGGCCCAGATAGGTCATCCGCCCGGCTGTGCAGTGCAGCGTGTGCGTGTGGTTTGGGTTTAGTCCCACCTCGCTAGGCGAAGGGGCTCTCGACCGGTTTATAAGCGCTACCGAATCCCACCTGTCGAACTCCTCTGAACAGTTACCTGAGCGCTTACACACGGCGCTCGCTCTCTCTCATGACCTGTGGGCCCTTGATGGCAGGCCCTGCGTTGGGGCGATTTACTAGGGATTCGCCAACGGTATCCCCGTGGGCTCGAGTTCAAGTGTCAACCTGCGCTAGGGCCTTTCTTTCTATGGTCGGTCAACTTTTTTTTTGGTTTTGAATCTAGTACTTGACTCCATCAGTAACTTGGACTTATACTTTCGTTGTAGCTCTTGTGAGTTTTGTCAAACTGTTCTTTTGTCTTTGAGTTTTTGACTCACTTTTTTTGTTGTTGTTGTGATTATTGTCAAAGGTTTTCTTGTTTTATTTGTTAGCATTATAGTACTTGCTTGTAAACTAAGTTGTACTGAGGGTTCATTCAAAGTAGAACTTCTGTGTTTAGGCTCACGTTTTTTTGATAGATTTGCAAACTGTTGCTTCTTTGTTCCTTATTTATACTAGTACGGTATTGTTCGTTCAATTGTACTTGTACTGTCATTCTTTAGTCTGCCAGTGAGTAATATAAGCCGATTCTGATGCTTTTTAACTTTTCTGTTGTAGTACCTGCGCTAGGGCCTGTCTTTCTACGGGTGGTCAACTTTTTTTTGGTTTTGAATCTAGTACATGACTCCATCAATAACTTGGACTTATACTTTCATTGTAGTTCTTGTGAGTTTTTGGCTCACTTTTTTTGTTGTTGTTGATTATTGTCAAAGGTTTTCTTGTTTCATTTGTTAGCATTATAGTACTTGCTTGTAAACTAAGTTGTACTGAGGGTTCATTCAAAGTAGAACTTCTGTGTTTAGGCTCACTGCACCGAGGGGCATAGTTGTACTGACACATCTTCCTTGTATGGACTTGCCCCCATTATGTATCTTAGGAGGGGTGTGGGTGCGTGGGGGTGGCAAACAGAATAACCGCACTGCGCCTGTCAAACGAGCGCACTGCCGCGTTAGCGCAAGGCCGAGCCGGGGGGGAGGGGGTCGGGACCCCCCTCCCCCATCCCGGTGAGGCCGAGCCAGGAACGAGCCGTAGCAGGCGACGATGCGGCGTGCCGCGGCGTCGCATGCGGAGGCGAGTCCGTAGCATGACTTGCCCCATTATCTATCTTAGGGGGGGTGTGGGTGTGTGGGGGTGGGAAACAGAATAACCGCACTGCGCCTGTCAAACGAGCGCACTGCCGCCTTAGCGCGAGGTTGAGCCGGGGGGAGGGGGGTCGGGACCCCCCATCCCGGTGAGGCCGAGCAAGGAACGAGCCGTAGCAGGCGACGACGCGGCGTGCCGCGGCATCGCATGCGGAGGCGAGTCCGTAACATGACTTGCCCCATTCTCTATCTTAGGGGGGGTGTGGGTGCGTGGGGGTGGGAAACAGAATAACCGCACTGCACCAAGGGGCATAGTTGTACTGACACATCTTCCTTGTATGGACTTGGCCCCATTATCTATCTTAGGGGGGTGTGGGTGGGAAACAGAATAACCGCACTGCACCGAGGGGCATAGTTGTACAGACACATATTCCATGTATGGACTTGCCCCCATTATCTATCTTAAGGGGTGGGAAACAGAATAACCGCACTGCACCGAGGGGCATAGTTTTACTGACACATCTTCCTTGTACGGACTTGCCCCCATTATTTATCTTAAGGGGTGTGGGTGCGTGGGGTGGGAAACAGAATAACCGCACTGCACCGAGGGGCATAGTTGTACTGACACATCTTCCTTGTATGGACTTCCCCCATTATCTATCTTAGGGGGGTGTGGGTGGGAAACGGAATAACCGCACTGCACCGAGGGGCATAGTTGTACTGACACATCTTCCTTGTATGGACTTGCCCCCATTATATATCTTAGGGGGTGGGAAACAGAATAACCGCACTGCACCGAGGGCATAGTTGCACTGACACATCTTCCTTGTATGGACTTGCCCCCATTATCTATCTTAAGGGGTGTGGGTGTGTGGGGGTGGGAAACAGAATAACCGCACTGCGTCTGTCAAACGAGCACACTGCCGCGTTAGCGCGGGGCCGAGCCAGGAACGAGCCGTAGCAGGCGACGACGAGGCGTGCCGCGGCGTCGCATGCGAAGGTGAGTCCGTAACATGACTTGCCCCATTATCTATCTTAGGGGTGTGTGTGTGGGGGTGCGTGGGGGTGGGAAACAGAATTACCGCACTGCACCGAGGGGCATAGTTGTACTGACACATCTTCCTTGTATGGACTTGCCCCCATTATCTATCTTAGGGGGTGGGAAACAGAATAACCGCACTGCACCGAGGGGCATAGTTGTACTGACACATCTTCCTTGTATGGACTTGCCCCCATTATCTATCTTAGGGGGGGTGTGGGTGGGAAACAGAATATCCGCACTGCACCGAGGGACATAGTTGTACTGACACATCTTCCTTGTATGGACTTGCCCCCATTATCTATCTTAGGGGGTGGGAAACAGAATAACCGCACTGCACCGAGGGGCATAGTTGTACTAACACATCTTCCTTGTATGGACTTGCCCCCATTATCTATCTTAAGGGGTGGGAAACAGAATAACCGCACTGCACCGAGGGGCATAGTTTTACGGACACATCTTCCTTGTACGGACTTGCCCCCATTATCTATCTTAGGGGGTGTGGGTGCGTGGGGTGGGAAACAGAATAACCGCACTGCACCGAGGGGCATAGTTGTACTGACACATCTTCCTTGTATGGACTTCCCCCATTATCTATCTTAGGGGGGTGTGGGTGGGAAATGGAATAACCGCACTGCACCGAGGGGCATAGTTGTACTGACACATCTTCCTTGTATGGACTTGCCCCCATTATATATCTTAGGGGGTGGGAAACAGAATAACCGCACTGCACCGAGGGGCATAGTTGCACTGACACATCTTCCTTGTATGGACTTGCCCCCATTATCTATCTTAAGGGGTGTGGGTGTGTGGGGGTGGGAAACAGAATAACCGCACTGCGTCTGTCAAACGAGCACACTGCCGCGTTAGCGCGGGGCCGAGCCAGGAACGAGTCGTAGCAGGCGACGACGAGGCGTGCCGCGGCGTCGCATGCGAAGGCGAGTCCGTAACATGACTTGCCCCATTATCTATCTTAGGGGTGTGTGTGTGGGGGTGCGTGGGGGTGGGAAACAGAATTACCGCACTGCACCGAGGGGCATAGTTGTACTGACACATCTTCTTGTATGGACTTGCCCCCATTATCTATCTTAGGCGGGGGTGTGGGTGGGAAACAGAATATCCGCACTGCACCGAGGGGCATAGTTGTACTGACACATCTTCCTTGTATGGACTTGCCCCATTATCTATCTTAGGGGGTGGGAAACAGAATAACCGCACTGCACCGAGGGGCATAGTTGTACTGACACATCTTCCTTGTATGGACTTGCCCCCATTATCTATCTTAGGGATTGTGAGTGCGTGGGGGTGGGAAACAGAATAACCGCACTGTGCCTGTCAAACGAGCGCACTACCGCGTTAGCGCGAGGCCGAGCCGGGGGGCCATCCTGGCGACACTACACCACGCCACTACATTCCCTACAGACATGTGTTGGGAAAAGTTACTATCGCGGTCGACAGTTGATTGGAAAATGTTGTAACAGATGGTTGGGAAAACCTGTGAACAGTAGCAGACCATCAGACGGGAATACCAGCACATTTAATGTCGAACTGTGGGTCGGGAAAGCTCGCATGCACATCCATTCATCGGTCGGGAAATAACCCCGACCAACGGTCTGTGCCAAATGGGCCTGCGCGCGCGCGTAGAGAAAAATTAGCGCCAACATTTGGCCCAAGCCCGCGAAAGTTCCCTCCCAACGCATAAGGCACCACTCACGCGCAGCCAAATCCCTAATTCCCCTTTCCCATTCCCCACGCGCGCCGCCCTGGGCTCTCCGCCGCCGCCGGGCCATTGTGCTGCTCCCGCGCGACCCTGCTGGACTGCCGCCCCACACCGCCTGCCCCCATGCGCTCGACCCCTCTCCTCTGCCCCGGCGCTCTCCCCTGACCACAAGAACCTTGGTGTTGTCACCGTCATGGCATGCGGTCAGCAGATCCCGGGGAGACGAGATTCAACCTGCTGCAGAGGGATGTTGCCCTGTACTAGAAGACTGTGCTGGCCGTGGTGAAGCACTCCCTGGAGGTGCTGCTGCTCGTGGTGTCCAACCCTGTTGACGTCCTCGCCAGCCTCGCCTTCAAGATTTCAGAGTTGGGTTCCAGGCGAGCGGCGTCATCTGCTCCGGTACCGATCTCGACGCCTCCTGGTTCTGGTTCCTCATCAACGACCCCCCGCCATCAACGCGTAGGACGTCCAGGTAGCTTGCTAGACCCGAATCCATCCATGAATCCATTGGCCTCTTGCTCTCCCGATAAAAATTTCTCAGGTTCATAGAAATACTTTACGAGTATTTGTTTTTTTCTTTGAAAGTCTAACTTGTTACTAATTTGGTCGATGGTTTCCAGAAGAAGGGAGCATATGTAACAGGCCTTCCAGATACTCTTCATGTTACTGATTTTCTCATAGAAAATTCTTCATTGCCATATATATTTTCCGCTGACATATCATTAAGCATCAGTATTGTATTTTGATTCTTTTTCTCGATTATAGAAGATGTTATTTGTCCAGCCTACAGTCATGTTTAATTTCCGCATAGTTTGCTTCCTTATTTCCTTTCCCATGTAATTATTATGTAGTTATTCTACATTCTGCGCAGTCCTAATCAGATTCAAGGCAGCAGTTATATCGTTGAATAGTTGTTGCAATTTCTGCTACATATATATGTAGATTTGTGAAAGTATTTCTAAACATGTTACCAGGTTTAATGGAAGAAATCCTACAAATGAAATAGCAATAATGTTAGGTAAGGTGTGGGGGGTCTCCTGCCTCCTCTGTTCAATTTGCACTCCTTCCAGTGTCCTCACATAATAAATCTAAATTAAATGAAGTCGATATATTATTATATCTTCTAGACCAAATGATCTCCGTGTTATGAATATTGATCTGCAATAGCATGTCCTTAATCAAAATTCCATGTATATTAAATGATACAAGTAGCAGAATCTTCGTCGCAGTGTTTTATAGTTTCATTTATTTGAAAGTATTCTAACTCCACCGAGAGTGAATGAATTTTAACCAAGAGTATTGTGCTGCAGGATTCCCAGCCCACCCCAGCATTTCCTTCAACCCCGAACCAGTTTACTGTTGCGCCTCTGCAACCTTACAGGTCGCCACAGTCCATGCAACAACTGGCAGCAGGGCCTATTGTCGTCGCCGCGCATCCCAGGTTCATCTGCTTGCTGCTGTTTCGGCCATCGCTGAAACCAATCAGGAGTTAGTGGCCTCAAAGCACCAAAGTATAATAATCTTTCTTCTTCATAGGTCATCAATTCCTAATCCTATTTCAGTTCACTACATAATCCTAGTTCACTTCATAGGTCATCACTTCATAATCCTAGTTCACTTCACTTCGTTATTCCTTTTATTTCAGTATAATGGGGCATCATATTATTAAATATTTTTGTTCTCTATACACCGAATGAAAACTAGGTATTTGGAGGTTTTGTTCTCTGTTTTGCATAACTGACATGCAATTTGTTCCACGCCTTTTCTTTTCTGGAAGAAACAAAGATATATCATACACGAGGGTGTTACCCACTATTACTCTCAAGACAGTCCAGATTAGGACATCAACTTGTTAGAACTCTATCAATGATGTTGTATTATGATGCAGTCTACTAATCAATGATGTTGTATTATCAAGAAATTTGTCGTACTAGTACATTATTCCATGATGCAGTCTGCTAATATAGCTTACTACAAAATATTTTAAACCAGGTTGGTCGGGCAATCTAGTGCTTATCTGCCGGGATTTTGAATTGAATATCTGTGGAATTTCTGGTAGCTATGTGGATCTATTGGCTCAGAAAATTGATACCCCAGTATCTACAATTTGTGGCCATGTAGGGTATGATATAAATCTCAGATTTGCTTGTTTAATTGTCACAATTGTTAGATTGTTAATGGCTTCATGTGCAGCTCAAGCATCTCTCCTTCATCAGGTAAAATGTCAGCCTGAAAATCGTCTAGGCAGCTGGCTACATCCCCAAGAGGTCCAATTGCAGGTACAGATAATAAAACACAACTTTGTAACTTTCTAAGCAACACACAACAACAACAACAACAACAACAACAACAACAAAGCCTTTAGTCCCAAACAAGTTGGGGTAGGCTAGAGGTGAAACCCATAAGATCTCGCAACCAACTCATGGCTCTGGCACATGGATAGCAAGCTTCCACGCACCCCTGTCCATAGCTAGCTCTTTGGTGATACTCCAATCCTTCAGGTCTCTCTTAACGGACTCCTCCCATGTCAAATTCGGTCTACCCCGCCCTCTCTTGACATTCTCCGCACGCTTTAGCCATCCGCTATGCACTGGAGCTTCTGGAGGCCTGCGCTGAATATGCCCAAACCATCTCAGATGATGTTGGACAAGCTTCTCCTCAATTGGTGCTACCCCAACTCTATCTCGTATATCATCATTCCTGACTCGATCCTTCCTCGTGGCCACACATCCATCTCAACATACGCATTTCCGCCACACCTAACTGTTGAACATGTCGCCTTTTAGTCGGCCAACACTCCGCGCCATACAACATTGCGGGTCGAACCGCCGTCCTGTAGAACTTGCCTTTTAGCTTTTGTGGCACTCTCTTGTCATAGAGAATGCCAGAAGCTTGGCGCCACTTCATCCATCCGGCTTTGATTCGATGGTTCACATCTTCATCAATACCCCCATCCTCCTGCAACATTGACCCCAAATACCGAAAGGTGTCCTTCCGAGGTACCACCCGGCCATCAAGGCTAACCTCCTCCTCACACCTAGTAGTACTGAAACCGCACATCATGTACTCGGTTTTAGTTCTACTAAGCCTAAACCCTTTCGATTCCATGGTTTGTCTCCATAACTCAACTTTCTATTTACCCCCGTCCGACTATCGTCAACTAGCACCACATCATCTGCAAAGAGCATACACCATGGGATATCTCCTTGTATATCCCTTGTGACCTCATCCATCACCAATGCAAAAAGATAAGGGCTCAAAGCTGACCCCTGATGTAGTCCTATCTTAATCGGGAAGTCATCGGTGTCGACATCACTTGTTCGAACACTTGTCACAACATTATCGTACATGTCCTTGATGAGGGTAATGTACTTTGCTGGGACTTTGTGTTTCTCCAAGGCCCACCACATGACATTCCGCGGTATCTTATCATAGGCCTTCTCCAAGTCAATGAACACCATATGCAAGTCCCTCTTTTGCTCCCTATATCTCTCCATAAGTTGTCGTACCAAGAAAATGGCTTCCATGGTCGACCTCCCAGGCATGAAACCAAACTGATTTTTGGTCACGCTTGTCATTCTTCTTAAGCGGTGCTCAATGACTCTCTCCCATAGCTTCATTGTATGGCTCATCAGCTTAATTCCACGGTAATTAGTACAACTCTGAACATCTCCCTTGTTCTTGAAGATTGGTACTAATATACTCCGTCTCCATTCTTCTGGCATCTTGTTTGCCCGAAAAATGAGGTTGAAAAGCTTGGTTAGCCATACTATCGCTATGTCCCCGAGACCTTTCCACACCTCAATGGGGATACAATCAGGGCCCATCGCCTTGCCTCCTTTCATCCTCTTTAAAGCCTCCTTCACCTCAGACTCCTGGATTCGCCGCACAAAACGCATGCTGGTCTCATCAAATGAGTCGTCCAGTTCAATGGTAGAACTCTCATTCTCCCCATTGAACAGCTTGTCGAAGTACTCCCGCCATCTATGCTTAATCTCCTCGTCCTTCACCAAGAGTTGGCCTGCTCCGTCCTTGATGCATTTGACTTGGCCAATATCCCTCGTCTTCCTCTCTCGGATCTTGGCCATCTTATAGATGTCCCTTTCACCTTCCTTCGTGCCTAACCGTTGGTAGAGGTCCTCATATGCCCGACCCCTTGCTTCACCAACAGCTCGCTTTGCGGCCTTCTTCGCCATCTTGTACTTCTCTATGTTGTCTGCACTCCTATCCAGGTATAGGCGTCTGAAGCAACCTTTCTTCTCTTTAATCGCCTTCTGGACATCATCATTCCACCACCAGGTATCCTTATCTTCGCTTCTCCTTCCCCTGGACACTCCAAACTCCTCCGAGGCCACCTTACGAATGCAAGTCGCCATCTTCATCCACACATTGTCCGCATCCCCTCCTTCCTCCCAAGGGCCCTCCTTAATGACCCTCTCCTTGAACACCTGAGCTACCTCCCCCTTGAGCTTCCACCACTTCGTTCTAGCAACTTTGGCACGCTTATCCCGCTGGACACGAATCCGAAAGCGGAAGTCAGCAACCACCAGCTTATGCTGGGGTACAAGATTCTCTCCAGGTATCACCTTACAGTCTAGGCACGCACGCCTATCTTCTCTTCTCGAGAGGATGAAATCAATCTGGCTAGAGTGTTGGCCACTATTAAAAGTCACCAGATGTGATTCTCTCTTTCTAAAGAGGGTGTTAGCTACAATCATGTTGTAGGCTAGAGCAAAGCTTAAGACATCTTCTCCTTCTTGATTCCTGATGCCATAGCCAAAGCCCCCATGCGCCCCTTCAAAACCTGTGTTAGATGTACCCACGTGGCCATTGAGGTCTCCTCCTATGAAGAGCTTCTCACCAATCGGTACACTCCTAACCATGTCTTCCAGGCCTTCCCAGAACTCCCTCTTGGTGTTCTCATTGTGGCCTACTTGCGGGGCATACGCGCTGATAACATTGAGAACCAAGTCCTCAACTACCAGCTTGACCAGGATAAACCGGTCCCCACGTCTCTTAACGTCTACCACTCCATACTTGAGGCTCTTGTTGATCAAGATGCCTACGCCATTTCTGTTTGCAGCCGTCCCCGTGTACCACAGCTTGAAGCCGGTATCGTCCACCTCCTTCGCCTTCTGTCCTCTCCATTTGGTTTCTTGGACGCAAAGGATATCAACCCCTCTCCTCACCGCTGCATCAACTAGCTCCTGAAGCTTCCCTGTCAGAGACCCTACGTTCCAGCTACCTAAGCGAATCCTCCTAGGCTCGGCTAGCTTCCTTACCCTTCGCACTCGTCGAGTCAAATGCGAAGACCCTTGCTCATTTTCCACTACATCCGGGCGCCGATGTAGCGTGCCACTAAGGATGCGACGACCCGATCCTCGCTCACTTGCCACCGTATCCGGATCAAGATACGGCGCGCCACTTGGGGGGTGACGGCCCGGCCCTTGCCCATTTTCCACCACACCCGGGTTCCGATGTGGCGCGTTGCTGAGAGGGTTACGCCCCAACGAAAATCTTTTGGGTTTCATCTCCATAAGAGTGGCTGAGTTTTTACGTTGGCTCGCCAAGCCTATGACAACCCTCCTCCTTTACCCGGGCTTGGGACCGGCTATGTTGAGACAACATAGGCGGAGTTAACTTTCTAAGCAACACACGAGTAGAAAATTGTTGTATGCAGAAGTGAGGCTAGACATGCTTGCTATTACTTATTTCAAGCTTGAGCTTTTAGTTTCTGATGATGTGACCACAAGCTTGTTTTTTTGTGTATGTTAATCTGACGGAACTATATGACGCCAATGATGGATGGCTTGGATGTAGTACTTTAACCAAAAAATTTAACCTGAAGAGCATCTTATTTGTGCCCTGTTTCCAGAATATTTTAAATATCTGAATGTTATGACAAATGAAATCAAACTATTTCTTGTACCATTGGTGGTTTAATGTTTCCATTGTTCCCATTGGGGTGGCCTCATAGTTTTCCGAGCAAGAAATACGATCTGGAGAAGCAAATGTCAAGTTCATCTGTTCGTAGTTGCAAAAGTAACTAGAAGTGATCATTTTTCCTGGGCACTAGCTCTCTTCTAGTAGAACACAATCTATACTGCTGGTTTTTCATGTTTGTTTGCAGTTAGACAATTATAACTATATATTTAGTTCAAATTACGGAAAACTAGCTAAAATTTCCAATCCATGTAGACACCTGAAATTATTGTGAACATAGACCTAATATTGACTTGACGTGCGCTAACAACAAGCAAACTAACTGTTTGATTTGTGTCTTCTTGCACACCGGTCAAAATTTAACCACTACTATGTTTAATCCATATATTGAGATAGGTGTTTTCCCTTTGCCGACATATATATAGGATTTACTTTGTTTATTGAAAATATTTATATAAGTGTATGTTGATACTTTTTATACTTATGTTAAGGACCCCTGGGTTCATAGTTACTGTACACCTTCTACACAATATTTGACGGAGTAATAAAAGATGGTTGATAAGTATGTTGCTCTAAACCTTGTATTAAGTGGCGGAGCTTTGACAGGGCGAACCTGGGCAGCCCAGGTCATTTACTTAGAAGACGAGCACTCCACCAGGCTTTTTCTCAATGTATCATTTTGGTCTCTTGTAGTAAACAACTTTGGCGATGCTCACGATAGGCAGTGACACTCTGTGGTGGTGTCGAGCGTTGGGGTAGGAAATCATAACATCATCAACTCTGCCTCACCTCTTCCACTCGTGCTGTCCGATGGTAATTTTATTTTTATCCTTCCTATTGATGTACTGCAGTGCAGTCCGATTCTTTTGATTTTTCTTTTTTATTAGTTTTGACTCATGTTGGGAAAAGTTCTAATTAGGTCGTACATTTTGCACTAAATGGAAAGGTCAAACTATGTGGTTAAGTAGTATTTTGGTACTTACCTCAAAAGAAGGTTGTATTTTGGTAGTACCCTGTTTTGGAGAAGCTTTTATATGTAATTGGTGTTGGAAATGTATTTTGTAAGCAGATAGGATCAATATGCTTAACATGCTACAAATTGCAACTTGTGGTCGTACTTTGGTATTTCAAAAACCAAATCATATCATTTTGTAGCCCCCCCCCCCCCCCCCCCCCCCCCCTTGAAATTTTTGTTCTGATTTTGAAAAATAGGGAACCTAGAGAGGCTAGTGTTTGTGCAATGTAACTGCTAATATGTTCTCTGAGAAGTGTCCCAGAAGCAGATCCAGAATATTAACTTGGGATTTTTACTTGCAGATGTTCAAGCTGGAGGATGTTCTGCAATGAGATGTGGA